>NC_048596.1:246059964-246307464 GCF_003668045.3 Cricetulus griseus | reverse complement strand
ACATGGGGAAGGGCCCAGGATCAGCATAGGAAGACTTGGTGGACTTTGCTGAGCTCCCGTTGAGGGCCCTACCCTGCCTGGGGAGTAGTGGGTGGATGGGGTTGGGGGGATGGGCTGGGGGTGGGGGAGAAAGTTTGGGGGTGAGGGGAGGGAGAGGGAGAAGGGACTTGAAATAAGCTTGTTCCCTATCTAGAACTAATAAAATAAAATAAAATTAAAAAAAAAAAAAAAAAAACCCAGGGCCTCACTCACAGTTCCCAGGAATGTGATCTGCAAAAACAAGATTCATGGCGAATCTAGAGACAGTTTCATCATAACTAAATTATGTTTATGCCAGGAAGGCAAAGTTAGTTTGGCATTTGTCATGGCCCAGCATGTCTCAGCCCCAAAGCCACGAGGTTCAGCCTGAGTGGGGGAGCATGGACTTGGGAATTCCTAGTGAAGGGACCAGCTCCCCTTTCGGCAGACATAGTGGCCGAACATGTGCTTCTATGACCTTGTCCTAGACACTAGAAAGTCAAATGCCTGCCTCGTGACAAGGAACCAATCAGAAGTTAGCTGGTGGCATTATGCTTTACGACCCTGGGTGTGCTTTACAGACGCACAGCAATGACGCACAAAGCATAGCAACCACCTTGGGAGGGCCTATAGGGCATAACAACCAGTTGGCCAATCAACACAGGACAAGCCCTCCAAGGCTGGAGGCACACCAATCGTGAGCCTGTGCGTACCCCTAGACACTCCCCTTACGCTGTCCTATAAGATCTCTCGGGAGGCCCTAGGAGCTGTCTTTGCTAGCCATCCGCCATGGAGGGTGGGTGAAAGACCCGAGCTAACAATAAAGCCTCATGCAGTTTGCAGCAAGCTCTCGAATCCGCCTGGTGATTGGGGTGACCTCGGTCGTGGCCTGGGACCCTGGATACCTGAGTTTTCCGGGGGGGGGGGGGTGTCTAACACTAGCAACCTAACGGCGATAAGGACCAGACACAGGCATCTTGTCATGTTTAGAGAGCTCTCAGTTCCATGCTGCAAAACTGGAGTGTCTCCTTTATTCAGCATCTTCCTGTCTGTAATCTAACCATTCTTCCCTGACCCCAAGACCATTTCTCTTCCATCTCCCTAGACTCTATCAGCAGATCTCTCAACCGTCTCCCCTCCTGTAGAGCTCTCCAATACCTCCTAACTATCTGTCCTCATTTATCATATAGACTTAGCCCTGCGCCCTGGTGCAGGCCTATTCAAATGCTTAGTTCTGTAGAGATACAAAACTAGGAGACATTCTCCACTGAGGCTATGCCATTCAACAGCAAACTAGCTAGCATCTGCAATACAATGCAGACCAGAGCACCAGAGGTATGGACCCAGAGAAACCCTCTAATGGAATTTTACTCGGCTACCAACAGGCATTAGAGAAATATATTATATTCTTGAAAAATATATTATATTTTTCTTCAATATATATATACATATATATATATATTGAAAAACCATTTGGTTGTTTCAAAAGCTATAGGTCAGATTCAATATTCAGTTAAGACAAAAATCTTAGAAAACTAGGAGTCAAACAATTGTGGGGTACTTGGGGTGTACCTCAGCAATAGAGTGCTTGCCTAACACACACTGATTCTGATGCCTGGGTTCCAATGTCAATGTCAAGAAAAAGCAATATAATTGGGGCAACATAAAAAAGGACATCAATCAAAGTGAAGCTCCCACAGACTTCACAGCTAATGTTAGAACATTGGAGATGGCTTCTGTGAGACTGAGAGCAAGATGAAGCTGATTATAGGACTTGTCATTGGAAAGAGGTCTATATTCCCTAGCCAATGTTGTAAATCAAAGAAAGAGAAGCAAAGTCTAAACAAACTGGAAAAAGGTTTCAAAGTATATATAGGAAATCCAAGAGAGTCTAGAGAGGTGAGCCTTACACTGAGGCTATTTACACTTATCCCTGTGGCCGAATACCTGATCATTAAAGGAGGAAGGCTTTATCTTGGCTCACAGTTCAGAAGAATGCATTCCATCATGGTGGGGAAGGCATACCAACAGGAGCAGCCAGGTCCATGGCTCCAGCTGAGAGCACAAGCAGAGGAAGGGAACCCTAGAGCTCAGAAGCTCCCTTCTTTTTCCATTTTTATTGTCTGGCACCCCAGCCCATGAGATGGAATATTCACATTCAGGATCTGTCTTCAGCCTCTTATCTAGAAACATCCTCACAGGCACACCCACAAATCACCCCATTAATGCCCTAGATTTTTTTTTTTTTAAATCCAATCAACTTGACAATCTCAGCTAATCATCACACTGTGTCTTAAGACTTGTCAGATGTGAGGCTGGAGAGATGGCTCAGCAGCTAAAAGCACTTTCTGGTCTTTCAGATGACCCAGAGGGTACCTCAAAACCCTCAGTAACTTCAATGTCAGGGGGCATGAAGCCCTCTTCTGACTTCTGTGGGCACAAGGAAGGCATTTGAGTGCAAAACACTCATATACATAAAAGAAATCTAAAAAGGCTAGACTTGATGTGATCTAGTGAAAGAATAGAAATGAAATGAGTTGAGCCCCAGTGAGAGAAGCCACATGATCTGCAACCCAGGCCTGACTTGGAAAAGAGAAGAGAAGGCCGTGGGTGAGGAAGGAATCATGATGAAAGACAGCAATGTTTGAATGGCAGAACCCTATCAGCAAGGATCCTGAAAACTGAGAAAGTGGTTGAGGCTGCTGAGAGGAGCCCTGGCTCAGAGTAATCAGCATGCCCTCCAAGAAAAGGGAAACCCAGACCTCCTGGGGTTCCAGAGTCCCTGGGTTCCATGGCCATTTGGGGAAACATTCCTGCTCTATCAGAGCTGCCCCTGGGCTACATATATGTGCTTTTCCTTATCTGCTGCAGATAACTCCATAGATTCTGAGTTCCTGGGAATGGGAGACCTGGGCTGCCCACTGCACTCTCCCCTATGCTTCTGCATCTGGGCTGGAATTTCCCTGAAGCATGCTTCCCCAAGGAATAAGTTTAGAAACCCTGTGAACCATATGCCCAGAGGCCCCATTAGAGTGTGTGGTGACCTGGAGATGTGACTGTACCTCAAGTGCAATCCATGGAGGAGCCCTATAAATGAAATCACAGGAGACAGAGTTACTCTTGGGGGAGAACAGCTCAAGGTGGGCTCCAGTGTAACATCTGGGTAAATGGAGCAAGCCAACAGGGCTGGGTTTGGTGTGAAACTTTGTTTCTTGCATTATTAGGAACAAAGGCATTTCTCAGAGATAGATTCAGATACACAATATTGTTATCCAGCTTGGAAGTATCATGTTCCCCAAGCCAGATTCAACCACCAGTCCTCAACAAGCCGATTAAAGAGCCAAATGAATAGTGGAAAAGTAAAAAGAAATATTTACTCAATGTGGCCATGTTGGAAAGAAAGACAAACAGATCCAGTGACACCCTCCAACCTACTAGCCCATCATCTGGGTCCCTAGTGAGGTTAAAAGTGAAATAGAGAAGTGCTCAGGGATACACACATCCGGGCAGTCCAGGTCAAGGTGTGGTCCTGCCCACCACTGCCCCAAGACTGGGCTTCAGTCTCATCCTGTTAGGTAGCATGGCAAGTTATTAGAACTGGGTAAAATGTCTTTCTAGGTGACAGCTTCCTAGAATTGCTGGTGCCTTTTCCAACTCCCAGCATAGAATTCCCAGGGAAATTCCCATTTGTTTGGTGTCCATTGTTTCAATAGTCTGATAGTCAGATTAAGGGACACACATGTCTCTTTTGATTATCTTTATCCAGATCCTTACAATACAAATACTGCTTTCTCTGTGTGCAAGGTTCAAATCCTGGTCTTCTATATAACTAGAACTTACTTGTCATTCATATGAGCTGAGCCCTTGTTTACCTCATTAGAAAGACAGGCCTCGTTGCCCCATGTAAGCTGGCTCCTGGGCACTGCCTATCACAGTACTTTGTTATATGCCTTGCTCATAGCATTGGTTGCTCTAAAATGCTCAGGAAAATGGAGCGAGCATCTTGTTTTTGTCATTGCTAAGTTTAAGTGCTTAGAACAGCCCAGAACATAATTGGTGCCCAGCAAATGAATGTGTTTGTAAAAAGAGATAATATGAAGAAAAAGAAAAAGGAAGCAAGAGAGGAAGAGGAGAAGAGGAGGGGCTGTGGCTTAGCTATGTCTACTTCAGAGAGTTACACATATTAAGTATGTCTGACAGATTGTTAGTTATTTAGGGGGTTTTGTTGTTTGTTTTGTTTGTTTGTTTAATAGCTGGCTTAGGCCTCACTAGATAGACCAGGCTGACCTAGAACTCAAGGAGATCTGCCTGACTGCTTCTAGAGTGCTGACATTAAAGACCTGTGCCCGAATTTTATGGAAAGTATACTTTAATGGAAAAGTTGGGTATCTTCTGAAGAAATAACTCCACATCCTGAAGTAAGAGTAAGAGTTATTAGTTTGGTCATGGGAGAAGGGCACCCCACTTTGTCAGATTCCATTCTCTGTGACCTCATGGAGATTTGGACACTGTGGGTACAACTTAAATTAAGTTTTCAATACAACTTCTCCAATGCAATGGACAAAGCTATTCTGTAGTAGTTGTGTGGAATATAATATAGAAAGGAAGAGGTCTGGCCGGGCGGTGATAGTGAAGTTCTTTAGTCCCAGCACTCGAGAGGCAGAGGCAGGTGGATGTCTGTGAGTTCGAGACCAGCCTGGTCTACAAGAGCTGGTTCCAGAACAGCCTCCAAAGCCACAGAGAAACAGTTCCTCAAAAAACAAAATAATAATAATAATGATGATTAATTAATAAAAGAAAGGGAGAGGTCTTGGGAGGCCTTCTATTGCAGGGAGTCAAGTCACCTTGGCACTTTACTCTAGGCACTAAAGACTAACATGGCACCAGACAGAAGACAGCATCACTCCCAAGAAAACAATGTCTAGGTGTTGGGACCTAACTTCACAAGCAGTATATTACTCAGTGGGCAACAATGACAATGAAAGCAGAGCCCAGAATGAGAGGCATGCAAAGCTGTGCAGACAAAAATCAAACAAAAATTAGGGGGTTTTGAAGAATGCTTATGTAATACACGTATCGTTTACTGGAACAAGAGCTCGGTGAAATATGCCTATTCATTTTGACATATTTTACCCAAAGTCTAAAAATGCGGGAGCCTGAGACATGAGAGTGAGACAGGAAGCTCTCTACGTCTTGCTAACTAACCAGTCTAGACTTTCCATCAAGTTCCAGGCCAGGGAGAAACCCTGTCTCGGAAAATAAGATGGAGAGCAATTGAGGAAGTCACCCAATGTCATCCTCTAGCCTCCTCAGGAACACACATACACTAACATACAAACATATATATACACTAAATATATACACAAATATTATACATATATATATATATATATATTTAATAGTAATACCTAAAAAGACACATTAAAAATGATCTTAAATATCACTGGGTCTTAAAGAGGCAAAATTCAACTCAGATTCAAGAAGCAGAATCACCCTTACTTTACTGTGCCCCTCTTCACTAAGAGCCTCTTTGGGAGATTCCATTCTGCAACATCTACTTAATGAGGGCCTTTGACTGACAGGTCACTTGTAAACTACAGAACTCCTTTGAGGGAGTCATCAGTGTCCCAGGCTTTCTGGAGGCATTTAACTAGACACCTGGAGAATTCTCCTATCTCTAGACAATTATTCCACAGCAAGCAAGAAAAGATTGCCCAATGTTTCACCCATGGTCAAATTTGTCAGTCAATAAACACATCAGATGAGCTATGCAGCCACAAGTCTGTGAAGAACAAAAGCTTGCTAGACATGTGGTCCATGCCCATACTCCAAGAATTCAGGAGGCAGAAGCAAGAAGATTGCTGAAAAATCAAAGGCAGTGTCAGTTATTCTGGAGGGGGGGGAAGAGAGATGAAGAGAGGCAGGGTGGGGGCGAGGAAAGGTTGGGATGGCTCAGTTTGCAAAGTATTGCAACACAAGCTTGAGGACCTGAATTCAATCACTAACAACTACATAAAAAAAAAAAAAAAAAAAAAAACTGGGCAAAGGGGAACTGGAGAGATGCCTTAGAGGTTGAAGGCACTTGATACTCTTGCAGAGGACCCAGGTTCAGTTCCCATAACCCACATGGAGTCTCACAACCAGGAGGTCTTAACACCTCTACTGACCCCCCCCCCCACGTATTTACATCAATGCAGTATACATACATAAACTCAGGCACATGCATATAAACATAAAATAAAGAATTTTTAAAGTCAGGTGAGGATGTTCGTACCCATAATTCCAGTACTGGGAAGACAGAGACAGAAGGATCCCTGGGGTTTGTAGCCAGACAGTCTAGACAAAGTGGTGAGCTCTGGGTTCAGAGACAGCTTCTGTCTCAAAAAAAAAAAAAAAAAAAAAAAAAAAAAAAAAAAAACAGGTGAACAGGTGGGAAGCAATTGAGGGAGACATCCAATACTGACTGTGATGTACACGCACATACAAATGTGAACAAACATTATACGAGAAGGATGAAATGAAAAGAAGGGGAAAGGATAGGAGAAACTGTTCCCTCACTACACCAAACAGTATGTTAAGCATCTACTCTAGACGCAGAGGTCTTGTGTGAGCAGTTTTCAGAATCTCAGCTCTGAAACTGACTTGTCCAATGTTTATTGGTAGAAATGATGATGCACACACACTGCTCACACATTTGTCAAATTATTAATGAATATGAGCTTCCATTGACTGGGATGCTGTCCCTTAAAGGTGACTTTAAACTGCTTTACTGAAGATACTAGTATGCTTTCAACAAGATGTCTTGTGTTATTTTAGCTGCTGCACATGATTCTTCTTCCATAAGTTTGAAACTGGGCTGCATTCCCTCACTAGCTGGGCCATAAGTCTCTTCTATGGCTACCTTTTCTAAGTCTTATTTTCCATAATTAAATAAGCAGGAAAAAGTCTACCCAATTTAGATAAGGAGAAGATTTTAATGTGCTGTATTTGGAAGAGCATCTAACATGAAGCCTGTGCCGAATGAATAATTTTTTGTTTTGGGTTTTTTTTTGGTTTTTGGGGTATTTTAAGAATTTTTATGATTTGTTTATTATGTATACAGTGTTCTGTATGCCTGAAGGCCAGAAGAGAGCACCAGATCTCATTACGGATGGTTGTGAGCCACCATGCGGTTGCTGGGAATTGAACTCAGGACCTCTGGAAGAACAGCCAGCGCTCTTAACCTCTGAGCCATCTCTCCAGCCCCCAAATGAATAGTTTTTATGGGTTGATTGGGTTTGCTTTTTATAGTCAGAATGTAGAGCCAAGAATGGCCTCAAACTTGCTATGTAACTCCTGACCCTCCTGCCTCCACCTCCAAGTGCTGTGATATCAGCAAACTCCATCTTGCCTGGCAACATCTCTCTTAAGATAAAACTCTTTCATCGTCATTGTCCAGGTGAGTGGTAAATTCTAAGGATTACATATAAGAAATTGGCCAGCCCTTGAGGAATACAAGAAAGCAAGGATAAACTAACTATGCCTTGGATTTTGTCTCCATGCCTAAAATGAGCATGGCTGGTGTGTGGCTTCATGCTTTGCTTCCCTCGAGCCGTGTATCTCTCTCCCCATGTGCAGTGCTTCTTCCCAACCAAAGAAGCAGCATCCTCTAAACTGGCAGAGAGCAGAGAGGGCTCCCAATCCCCCTCCCCCACCCCACAGCTACTCACAGTCTCCTACTCTATGACTAACCCATGCAAAAGAAGGGAAATCCAGCTCCTTGGCTCTGAGACAGCAGGTTCAGTCTGAAGCCTAATTTATATGTGAGAAATCAGGCTGAAACAGAGCTGGCCGGGCTCGTCTGAGTTCCCATCCTTACCTGAGCATTTACTGTGTACATTGAAAAGTAAATAAAGCTGAAGTGCATTAAGGAAGCAGTCAGCCTTCTTCCTGCTAGGACTCAAGTACTCTATGACAGGCTTGTTGCCTATCACCAGGTTTCACCAAAGGACAAAGAAAGCAGTGCATCCTGAGATTCTTGATTTGCTGCTCCTGTCGATAAATGGTACAAATCCTTTTATGACCTCAATTCCAAGGTTTCTTTTCTGTTCTCAGAAGGACTGCAATATTACACAGCCTTGGGGAGTATGTGCTGGTTAGTTTTCTGTCAACTTAATACAAATGAGGGTCATCTGAGGAAAAATAAAAACCAGCCTCAACTGAGAAAAGGCCTCCATCAGATTGGCCTGTCGGCAAGTTTGTGGGGCATTCTCTTGGTTAGTGGTAATGAGGGAGGGCCCAGACCACTGAGGACAGTGCCATCCAGAGCAACACACCTTGAAAGTTGAATGTGAGTCTGGAAAACAAGTTCTAAGTATTCAATCCTCTGTGGCCTCTGCCTCAATTCCTGCCTGTGAGTTTCTACCTCAAGTTCCTACCCTGACTTCCTTGAGTTGTAAACAAGCCTTCAGGTGAAAAAAACTCTTTCCAGGGCAAGTAGATTTTGGTCATGATGTTTATTGCAGTAATAGAAAGCAAGCAAACTAGGATGAGTGTGTGTGTGTGTGTGTGTGTGTGTGTGTGTGTGTGTGTGTGTGTGTGCTGGTAGAGGGGTATCCTTCTTTTAATTTTGAGACTCCGACTATTCTTTAGTATCAGCCAAAACTGCATGTGGTGGCACTAAGAAGGTAGAGGCAGGAGGATCAGGAATTCATAGTCATCCTCATCTACATAGCAAGTTCCAGACTAGCCTGGACTATGTGAGATCCTGTCTCAAAATAGTAAAATAAAATACAACCAATCAACAAAGAAACATCAAAGTCTGGATAGTTGGCTCAGTGGTTAAAAGCACTGGCTGCTCTTTGTTGAGAACCTGGGTTCAGTTTCCAGCACCCACATGATAGTTCAAAACTATCTGTAACTCCAGTTCTAGAGGCATCCAATGCCCTCTTCTGACTTCCACAGGCACAATATATATGTATGGTGAACATATAAAGCAAAAGCAAAAACAAAAAAACATGCAAATGCATAAAAATAATCTTTAAAAAAATAAGCAACATCAACTGTACTTAGATGATTATGTGTGACTCCATCATTGTCAGAAGGATATTGCTGTGGGTATGGAGGCTCATGCCTACAATCTCAGTATTCAGAAGGCTAGAGCAGAAAGGTCATGAGTTTGAGGCCAGCTAGGGCTGTATACTTTTTTCTGAATAATAATTTTTTAGGTATCATTTTGGTTTTGACTGTTAATGTTTCATTCATTGATTCCAAGAGCTTTTCCCAGTTCAATAACATTTGGTAAGGTAAAATGGTACTGTCATTCTGCACATAAAAGTCTGTTTTGTTTGCTGAAGGGTCAAATGACTTAGGTCATGGTGAGTTTTAATAAATAGAAGACTGATTTTAAAAAATGACCTCCTGCTGGGAACAGTGGAGAGAGAAGTTAACCATTACAAGATAACAATTCTGCAGCAAATTATATCACTGATACAGAAGTTATTGGTTAACTGAGTCCAGCTTCTAGAATTAATGGAAAGGATGGCCTTAATGAGCTATGTGGTACTGGTGCCATTCAGAGCCTGAGAACTCCAATTTAAAATTTTGGATCAGTCAGTAGGAACGTGACTAGCATGTGAAATAGTATTACAAAGCCTGGGCATGTACTTATATATATAGATTCCTAACTTAATGATAAACTATGGCAGATCCTATGATTGTAAAATATAGTTCTGTTCAACTCATCCATTTTATAACCCACTAGATATTTCCCAATGATTTTTCTGAGGGAATGGCAGCACCCACTGGACTAGATATAGTTTGGTAGTAGGGCTCTTGCCTAACATGCACAAAACCCTAGGTTCAATCCTCAGTACCATAAACAGAAGGAAAAAGGAAACCATGTCTGAAAGCATCTCTGTTAGTAAATGTAAATGTTTTAAGAATGTTTGAGTCAATTTTGAAAGACAGAGGACAAATCAAGTTAACACCAAAATTGACTCAAGGCAGAAAGAAGGAGGAAGAACAAATCACTCACTTCACTATCCTAAGATGCACATTTTCAGCACAACTTTAAGTCTTAAAAATCAGGGTACTCGGCTGGAGAGATGGTTCAGAGGTTAAGAGCACTGACTGCTCTTCCAGAGGTCCTGAGTTCAATTCCCAGCAACCACATGGTGGCTCACAACCATCCGTTATGATATCTGGTGCCCTCTTCTGGTGTGCAGATATACATGGAAGCAGAATGTTGTATACATAATAAATAAAATCTTAAAAAAAAAAAAATCAAGGTACTCGAGGCCAGCCTGGTCTCCAGAGCAAGTGCCAGGATAGGCTCCAAAACTACACAGAGAAACCCTGTCTCGAAAAACAAAAACAAACAAACAAAAAATCAGGGTACGTCATACATGAAGCCTCACCCATTAACTTGGCAAAGTGATTGGTCATAGCATGATTATGTTACATAAGCAAGCTAGAGCTTGGTCCACACTGTCACCACATCGTCTAGATATGAGCATGTTCAGTAAAACATATGGAGTTTTTGCATATGTGTGTATGGTGTTGGGAATTGGACCAGGGCCTTATACAGGCTAAGCAAGTACTTTACCACTGAGGGAGTGATACTACAGCCCTGGTACCTACCACATGTGCAAACTCTCTGACTGACTTAAAACTTTAACTGGCCCGTAACAAATGTCCACATCTATGGGATACAGTGGTATATTTCAGTTTGTTTATGCAAGATGCAATGCCCATCAGATGGCAGTTACTGACATATACATTGCCTCAACAGTGAGTGACCTTGTCTTCATGTGGGAAGCACTGAAACTCCTGTTTCTTTTGAAAGAAACAGTTGCAGTCAATCTTAGTTATCCTTATTGCATTATACATTGTTAGAGGTTTTCCCTCCAAATTAAAGGCACTCTTATACTCATTAGTGATTTCACTTTTAAGGTGAATTTTGAGGGATGTGTAGCTCAGTTAGTGGAATGCTTGCCAAGCATGCATAAATCCCTGGGTGCCTTCCATCCCCAGCACTGAACAAACCCTGGTGAGTTGGCACATGCCTGTAATTCCGGTCCTCAGAATTGGAGGCAGGAAGATCAGAAGTTCAAGGTTACCCTCAGTTAGAAAGACAATTTTAGGCTAGTTTGAGCTACATGAGGTCCCATCATTTATTTGAAAAGGGTAACAAAAAATAATTTTTAAAGATTATCTCGTAAGGGCCTACAAGATGGCACATCAGGTAAAGACACAACAGAAGCCTCAGGACCTGAGTTTGATCCCTGGAATACAGCTTTAAAATGAAGTGGCAGTGTAGTGTGCAAATCTCAGGGCTCCTGCCGGGAGTTGAGAGGTGAGATAGAGTTGTCCCAGAGCCAAAGCCGGCTGGCAACAGTATGCAGCAAGGCATGAAACAAACATGAGAGACAAACAGGACGGAGGGAGAAAACCAACTCCCAAAAGTTGTCTTCTGACTGCCACATGCACACGTGCATATGAACACACAAATAATAAGAGCAATAAAAATAAGTTTTAAATTTTTAATATACAAACACAACAAGGAACAGTGCTCCCCCTTGTGACCAAACTCTTCAAACACAACTTCAGAGCCCAGAGAAAACACTGTCTGTTGTAGATGTTGAATTCAGACAGAAAAATGACTCAAAACGCTGAAGTTTCAAATTTAGGGTAACAGACACAAATAATAGATGCAAATCAAAATGCATTTCAGGGGGGCTGAAGAGATTAAAAGCATAAAGTTCAGTGGTTAAAAGCATTTATTTTTCATGAATAGGACCTAGGTTGGTGGCTCACAACCATCAATAATTCCCATTCTAGGGGACCCAATGTTCTTTTCTGACCTTTGGGAGCACCAGGCATGGCATGTATGTGGTGAATGGACATACTATTTAAGCAACACATTCATACATATAAAATAGCTGAATGAAAATGTATTTCAGGGGGCTGGAGAGACGGCTCAGAGGTTAAGAGCACTGGCTGCTCTTCCAGAGGTCCTGAGTTCAATTCCCAGCAACCACATGGGGGCTCACAACCATCTATAATGAGAGCTGGTGCCCTCTTCTTGGGTGCAGGCTGAACACTGTATACATAATAAATAAATAAATCTTTTAAAGATGCATTTCAGGTGAAAAACATAAAGAAAGGTAAAAATTTGATAGTGTTAGGGTCTGGCACTATTAGTTTTGTGAATTTATTTATTTGTTTGTTTGCTAAACATATCAATTATACATCCTTATTTATAGATGCATTATTCACAATAGCTAGGAAAAAAGAGCCAGTCCAGATGCCAATCAATGGACAAATGAACAAAGAAAATGCAGGGAGTATACACAATGGAATTTTATGCTGCAGTGAAGAAAACTGAAATCATGACCTCTGCAGTAAAATGGTTGCAGCTGGAAAGCATTGTGTTAAGTGAAATGAACCAGACTCAGAAAGACAAATATCTACATGTCTTTACTTATACAGGGAACCTATATTTAAAATTGTATGTGTGTGCAGCCAGGTGGTGGGTGCACATGTCTTTAATCCCAGCAGAGGGAGGCAGAGGCAGGTGAATTTCTGTGAATTTGAGGCCAGCCTTGGTCTACAAAGTGAGTTTCAGGACAGCCAAAGCTGTAATATAAAGAAACCCTGTCTCAGGGGAGTGGGGAGTTGTGTGTATGTGTATTATAAGTTATACATTTATTTATTTATTAATTAATTTATTTATTTATTTTTAGGCCATGAAACTATAAAGGGAATCATGAGAAGAGAGATCTATATGAAGAGAATTGGAAATGGGGTAATGAAGTCTTGTGGTAGGGATGCAAAACAGGGGACCAATTGGGGAAGAAAGAGAACCAGCTTTGGGAAAGCAGTACCAAGAAGGGTAGGAGAGAGATGAACAGATGAAAGTAGAGAATAATGACACACAGGGATGAAGATTGTGCATGCTTAGTCTAAAATATTAATTTTAAGATTAAAAACATAATAACTGAACAAACTAAAATGATTGACTGTGATATTTCTACATGTGCATATGAGTTTTGAAATCCTAAGATTTGTTTTCATTTTTTCCTTTTATTGAACATAGATTCTTTTATCATACAATATACCTTGACTATAGTTTCCCCTCCCTCTCCTCCTCCCTTCTCCTCTAGGTCCACTCCCTTTCTGTCTTTCATTTGAAAAGTACAGGCTTCTAAGTGATAACAACCAAAAATGACAGAATGAAATATAGTAAGAGGAAGTAAAAACTTCCAATATTGAAGTTGGACACAGCAACCCACCAGGAGGGAAAGAGTCCCAAGAGCAGGCACAAGAGTCAGAGACCCACTTGTTCTCGAACTCAGGAGTCCCATATCAGATGTGGAGTTACAAAAAAAAACAAAACAAAACAAAACAAAACAAAAACTTTCCCATTCTGTAGGCTGCCACTTTGTTTGAATGACAGTGTACTTTGCTTTAGAGAAGCTTTTCAATTTCATAAGGTCCCATTTATTGTTGATCTTAGTGTCCCAGGTTATTCCCTACTCTCTCTTCTATCAGGTTCAATGTATCTGGTTTTGTGTTGAGGTCTTTGATCCACTTGGACTTGAGTTTTGTGCAGGGTGAAAGTATGGATCTATTTGCATTCTTCTACATGCAGACATTTGGTTTGACCAGCACCATATTTTGAAGATGCCCTTTTATTTTTCCGTCTGTATTTCTGGCTTCTTTATCAAAAATCAGGTGTCCATAGATGTGTAAACTTATGTCTAGGTCTTCAGATGGATTCCACTGATCAACCTGTGTTTTTATGCTAATATAATACAGTTTTTATTACTGCACTATGTAGTACAACTTGAAATCAGCAATGATGAAACCTCCAGCAATTCTTTTATTGTTGAGGATTGTTTGGGCTATCTTGGGTTTTTTATTGCATATGAAGTTGACACAGCAACCCAACAGGAGGGAAAGCTTGTCCTTTCAAGCTCTGTAAAGAATTGTGTTGGAATTTTGATAGGGATTGCATTGAATTGTAGATTTTTAAATGGCTATATCAACTTGCTTCTTTATACATTTTCTTGGAATATCTTTTTCCAACCCTTTACCCTGAGGTAATGTCCATGATGTGGAAGTGTGTTGCTTGTATGGAACAGAAGGATAGATCCTGTTTTCATATCCATTCTGTTAGTCTGTGTCTTTTTTATTGGGGAATTGAGACCATTGATATTGAGAGACACAAATGGCCAATTGTTGCTAATTTCTATTATTTTGATGTTGTTGGTGGTGACAGTGGTGGTAGTAGTGTGTGTGTGTGTGTGTGTGTGTGTGTGTGTGTGTGTGTGTACTTCTTTTGATTTTGCTGGTGTAAGATTATTTCCTGTGTTTTCATGGATGTAGTTAACCTCCTTAAGTTGGGATCTTCCTTCTAGCACTTTCTGTAGGGCTAAATTTGTAGATAGACATTGTTTAAATTTGGCTTTATCATGGGACCTCTTATTTTCTCCATCTATTGTGATTGGAAGTCTTTCTGGGTATAGTAACCTAGACTAGCATCTCTAGTCTCTTAAAGTCTGCAGCACATCTGTCTAAGCCCTTCTGGCTTTTAGAGTTCTCATTGAAAAGTTGAGTCTCATTCTAATAGATCTGCCTTTATGTGTCACTTGGTCTTTTTCCCTTGCAGTTTTTAATATTCTTTCTTTGTTCAGTATGTTCAATGCTTTGATTATTATGTGGAGAGGGTGCTTTCTTTTGTGGTCCAATCTGTTCAGTGTGCAGTGTGCTGCTTCTACCTTTATATATAGTAATCTCCTTCTTTAGGTTAAGACAATTTTCTTTGATGATTTTGTTGAAAATATTTTCTGGGCCTTTGAGCTGGGATTCTTCTCCTTCTATTTCTATTATTCTTAGATTTGGTCTTTTCATGGTGTACTAGATTTCCTGGATGTTTTGTGTTAGGAGTTTTTTAGATTTAACATTTTCTTTGACCAATGTATTCATTTCTTCTATTGTATCTTCAACGCTGGAGATTCTCTGTTCCATCTCTTGCATTTTGTTAGTGAAACTTACCTCTATAGTTCCTGCTGGAATTCATAAAATTTTCACTTCCAGGATTCCCTCAGTTTGTGTTTTCTTCATTGCTTATATTTCCATTTTCAGGTCTCTTTTATTTGTTTCCCTCCACTGTTTGTGTTTTCATGGACTTCTTTAGGGATTTATTCATTTCCTCCAATAGTTAGTTTGCGTTTTCCTGGATTTCTTTAAGTGATTTATTCAGTTCCTCTTTAAGGACCTCTATCATCTTCACATAGTTTTTTTAAGGCCCTTTTCTTGTGCTTCAGCTATGTTGGAATATTCAGGGCCTTCTGTGGTAGGATAGGTGGCTGGCCTCCAGTGGAGACATAATGCCCTGACTGTTATTGATTGTGGGGGTTTTATTCATGTGTTCATCTGTTTGTTTTACATCCCTGGCCACAGTTTCTCCTCCCTCCTCTCCTCCAAATCCCTCACCCCACCACCAACCTCTGTCCCTACCTTCTAATCCACTCCCGCTACATTTCTATTTAGGAAAGGGCAGGTCTCCCATGAATATCAAGAAAACATAGCATATCATGTTGAAGTAAGACTAAGCACCTCCCCATGTATTAAGACTGGGCAAGGCAACCCAGTGTGTGGAACAGAGTGTTAAAAGTCAGTAAAGGGGTTGGAGACTTCCCCATTCCCACTTGTTAGGAGCCTCACAAGAGAACCAAGCTATACAACTGTAATATATATGCAGAGTGCCTAGGTCAGTTCCATTCAGGCTCCCTAATTGTCATTTCAGTCTCTGTGAGCCCTTATGAGCTCAGGTTAGTGATTCTGTGAGTTTTCTTGTGGTGTCCTTGACCCTTCTGTCCTTGACCCACAATCCTTTCTGCCTCTCTTCTGCAGGATTCCCCTGATCCTGGCCTAATATTAGACTGTGGGTCTGTGTCTGTTTCCATCATTTGCTGGATGAAGCCTCCCTCTCTGATGACAATTGAGCTAGGCACCAATATGGTCACCAGAATTATGTTATGTATCCACTATTGTTAGGAATCTTAGCTGGTATCATCCTGGGAGATTCCCTTGTGCTAGGTTTTTATCTGACCCCAAAATACCCAACCCCTTTCCAGTAGTCTCTTTGAGTGTGTTCCTCCTCCCTCCCCAAACCTGACAAATTGATGGTGGTCCAACTGAATGTCAGCATGTAGAAGGATGCAAATAGACCATATCTATCACCTTGCACAAAACTCAGTCCAAGTGGATCAAAGACTTCAACATAAATCCAAAAACACTGAACCTGATAGAAGAGAAAGTGGGGAAATAATCTCGAATGCATTGGCACAAGAAACAACTTCCTGAGCAGAACACCAAGGTCTACAATTAATAAATGGAACCTCATGACACTGAAAAGTTTCTGTAAGACAAAGAAAACCATCAGTATGACAAAACTGCAGCCTACAGAATGGGAAAAGATCTTCAATGACCCCACATTGGACAGATGACTGGTCTCCAAAATATACCAAGAGTTCAAGAAACTAGATACCAAAAAAAAAAAACCAAATAATTAACAAATGGAGTACAGATCTAAACAGAATTCTCAACAGAAGAATCCCAAATGGCGAGAAATACTTAAGATTTTCAACATTCTTATCCATCAGGGAAATGCAAATCAAAACAACTCTAAGATTCCATCTTACACCTGTCAGAATAGCTAAGATCAAAAACACTAATGGCAGCTTATCCTGGAGAGGATGTGGAAAAGGGGGAACACTCCTCCATTGCTGGCAAGAGGTAACCTACACCCAGAAAGACAAAATGGTATGTACTCACTCATAAGTGGATATTAGCTGTAAAATAAAAGATAACTATGCTATAATCCACAGACTCAGAGAGAGTAGCTAACAAGGAGGGTTTGGGTCGGGGAGGAAACCTGGATCTCCCAGAGAAGAGGAAATAGAAGAAATTTTGTGAGTTGACTGAAGTTGGGTGAGGATAGGTGTATTGATTGTGTTTTTATATCAGCATCTAGGCATCCGAGTAAGGGATGGTTACAGATCTAGGTGCTGTTTTCTGGGTTTGTCTTTGTTGGGTTGGTGTGTTTTTACTTGGTTTCTGCTTCTTCTATGGATTTTTGGAGAGTGTGATGGCTGTGTTACCTGTTTTACTGGCCTGCTTGGCTGGTGTGTTCACAGGGAATGTCTGCTGGTGCTGAGATTCTGAGATAAGTTGAGGGAAGAGAGGTTAGAGAAGAAGGTCCTTGTGATCCACTGAGGATGCAATCAGAGAGGAAATGGAGATCTCAGTGGGTTTCCTGCCTCAGAGCTAGGGGTAGGAGTGGGATAGGGGTGGGGATTGGATCTCAGGAGCAGTAGGAGAGGTATAGGTTTGCCTTCAGTCTACTTGTTTGTCCTGGCCCTTGGGTTAGCTGGGGGGTGCCTACTGGGATTGGGGTCTGGGACAAAGCAACAATCAGGGGGAGAAAGATGAGAAGATCTGTGAGATGTATAGGAGAGCGTGGGTGGGCAAGACTGCCATGGGTGTTCTGCAGAGCTGGGGATGAGAC
Source organism: Cricetulus griseus (assembly GCF_003668045.3). NCBI lineage: Eukaryota > Metazoa > Chordata > Mammalia > Rodentia > Cricetidae > Cricetulus > Cricetulus griseus. Next base: position 246,289,889 of record NC_048596.1, on the reverse strand, counting down.
TGGGGCACTGGATCTGGGATAACAGCAATAGCAAGAGAAAAGAAGGTCTGTGGACAACCTACCTGTTTTTCTGGCAAGTATGGCCTTTCACTTTATTTTTATTTGCACCTCTCTCTCTCTCTCTCTCTCTCTCTCTCTCTCTCTCTCTCTCTCTCTCTCTGTGTGTGTGTGTGTGTGTGTGTGTGTGTGTGTGTGTGTGTGTGTGTGTGTGAGCGTGATGCCTTTAGAGTCTGGAGAACAGCATTAGATTGATTCCCTGGAGTTGCAGTTACAGGGAGTTTCTTGTTGCCTGACCTGGGTGCTGGGACTCAAACTCATGGACTCTGGAAGACCATCAAACACTCTCAACTACTGAGCCATCTCTCCAGCCCCAGTTTTTGCAATTTTTAATGTCTACCATATGTGAGAAAAAAATAACTTTAAAGGGATGTTATCTTCAAAAAGAAAAAGTTTGGGGGGCATTCTTGTTTAAAATACAGTGGGATCCAAAAGGAAGTGGGTTTTTTCCGCTCAGATGATGGTAGAAATGTATGGAGACACTGTTTGTTATAAGGACCCAAGCAAAAGTGCTAGTGGGCCTGAGAAGAAAACTTGGTAAGTGTTAGATGTTGTGCAATGCACAGGGCAACTCTCACTGCCCAGAAAGAAGATAAATGCTAAGAATATTTCCTAACCCTAACCCTGAAATCTGTGAAGCTTAAATTTTATAAATGATGTCTTTAAACGTAAAAGCAAATATGTTTTTACTAAAAGCTCAAGGAAGAAATAATAAATTTATGAGACTCTCAGAAGCTGCGTTTCTTATTTAATTACATTATTTAAGCCTGTGTAGTTTGCCTCATATCATGACATGTTTTCCATGTGTAGCCATTGTTTCGAATGCTTGTGTGTCTTGATTGGTAGTTGCCATAAGATACAATTTCAATTAACCGTGTCCCTGGAAAAAATAAAATACTCAGAAAGTGGAGGTGTTTAAACTAATTCTAGATGTGTCTGAATGCTTTCACTAGCAAAGCATACCCACTAGTAAAATGTCACATTGCAAGCAAGAAGAATGGTGAAGATTAACTGTGACACTGTCATTCCTCCAGTAATCAAGGAAAGTAATTCTTTTAGGACCAAACTCCTAAAACATCCCAGATGCAGAAAAATAAGAAACATTTGTCCAGGCTCATGCCTCTAATCCTAGCACTTTGGAGGCAAAGGCTTAGGATTTAGGATGGTGTGGGTTCAAAGCCAGCCTCTGCTAGACAGTAAGTTCTGGGACCACCGGAGCTACAGAGTGAGATCCTGCCTCCTCCCCTCCCCCAGACTCAAAACTATCCAATAACAATAGAATATGTTTAGCTAATATTAATATATCAAGGTCTGTGATGACTGATTTTAGTTGTCAATTTGATTAATATATCTGTGAGGATGTTTCCAAAGAGGTTCTTTGTTTGGTTTTGGGTTTTTTTGAGACAGGATTTCTCTGTATAGCCCAAGGTGGCCTGGAACTTGCTTTGTAGACCAGGCTGGCAATGAACTCACAGAGATCCACCTGCTTCTTCCTCCTGAATACTGGGATTAAAGATGTGCACTACCATGCTGAGCTTTCCCAAAGAGGTTTGACTGGGGGGAAGGCCTGGGCTGAATTTAGGAGGCACCATGTGCATGAACTGGGGACTCAGATTGAATAAAAAAGAGAAGAGACAAAAGCACCGGCTTTTCCCTCCCTCTGCTTCCTGGTTTGAACCAGGTCTGCCATGTCCTTCCCACCATGTAATCCTCCCAACTTCGGGCCAAGAGAAACTTTTCCTCTCAAGTGTCTCAAGCATTTATTCACAGCAACAGGAAAAGTTGTGACATGGGCTCACTGAAATGACAAATGTAGCGAGAACACTTATTACATAAAAGAACAATTTCATTTGATGAAACATGGTGGGAATTTCTGGACTTCTTGGGGAAATTAATACAAAAGAGTCCTTCCATAGTTTAACAAGAGTAGAAAACTACTACCTTGAAGAAACCTAGCAATTAAGATGAATAAATATGGGAGAAAGGCATAGGTGTGCCATAAGGAGTAGTCCCCCATCTTCAGAATGCAAGTTAAGAACACCCCACCAATAAAAAGAATAGAGAAACTCAGAATCCTGGCTGAAAACGCACCCCTGGGAAGTCTCCACTGTGAACCCTGAGCATCTGCATTGAGTTGTCTTAAGTAGGCCCATGGATCTTAGGGAAACCTAGAGCCAGAGAATCTTCTAAACCCTTGTGACAATCAACATAACCATCACCACTCCACCAGTATACTCAAAGCATTACATGGTTTCCAAACTCAAATGGTTCATTTGGGTTAGCATCTGGTACCGTTTGGATACAGTTTGCATGAGTCCCCCAGAGGTGCCTGTGCTGGAAGCTTGGTCCCCAGTGTGTCATTTCTTGGGTGTGGAACCTTTAAGAAGTGGAAGCATGGGCTGGAGAGATAGCTCAATGCTTACAAGCACTTGGTGCTCTAACAAAGGACCTGGGTTTGATTTGCAGCACCACATACTGGCTCACAACCATCTGTAACTCCAATTTAGGGTCTCCGATGCACTCTGCTGGCCTCCACAGGCATCAGGTGTGTGTCTGTGCGGGAGCTGTGTGTTGTGTGTGTGTGGGGGTGGGGTGGGGTGGGTTATGCTTAGGCTTGTTCTCAACTAGCTCTTATAACTTCAATTAACCCATTTATATTAATCTACATACTATCATGTATCCCATATCTCCAACTTGTTCTGAGTCAACTGACAAAATCCATGCACCTAGATTCCTCCTCCTCTTCTCTCTCACCAGAAATCTTGCCTAACTATTGGCTATTCGGCTCTTTATTATACAAATCACAGCAACACATCTTCACATAGTATACAAATATTTCACAACAGAAAGTTGCTTTTTTTTTTTTTTTCTGTTTTTCAAGACAGGGTTTCTCTGTATTGTTTTGGAGCCTGTCCTGGAACTAGCTCTTGTAAACCAGGCTGGTCTGGAACTCACAGAGATCTGAGTGCCTCTGCCTCCCAAGTGCTGGGATTAAAGGCGTGCACCACCAACGCCCGGCTAAGTTACTTGATTTTTAAGATAAAGCTAGCCTTGAACTCACTGTGTAGCGAGGCTAACCTTAACTCCTGTTGCTTAGCTTAGGTTATAGTTATATACCACCAAACCCAGCTTGCCATCATTTTGTTGACTTTTGGGGGAGGAGGGGTGTTTCCGCGGCAGGGTTTCTCTGTGGCTTTGGAGGCTGTTCTGGAACTAGCTCTTGTAGACCAGGCTGGTCTGGAACTCAGAGATCCGAGTGCCTCTGCCTCCCAAGTGCTGGGATTAAAGGCGTACACCACAACGCCTGGCTAAGTTACTTGTTTTTTAAGATAAAGCTAGCCTTGAACTCACTGTGTAGCGAGGCTAACAGAGATTGCCTGCCTCTGCTACCACCGCCTGGCTCTGTTGACTTCTTTGTTTAGATAAAATATCATAGGCATTTTTGTTTTGCTTTGTAGATCACCTGCTATGCTATTTGTCCATTTTTCTCCCTTAACTTGCAGTGACTTTCTGTCATTCCCTTTTCAATGATTTCATGGTGGAAAAAGGTCCCGTTTTAGGACTGGATATAGTAATCTAATGTGTGTTTTACAGTTTGTACGGTTTTGAGTCCTGAGTAAAAAACATCCCTTCCTTGAATTACCAAGGAATGACAATCCTCCAGACATCCTTATGTCCTCCAAGATTAGGCCGCTTGAGACTTTTGATCCTTGAATAGGCAGGATCTACATCCCTGGTCAGCTTTAAGAAGCCTCAGAAAATGGAATTTCTGCCATCATTGAGGTATTAAAGTCCCAGAGGCAGAAATTAAAAGTTGAAGTGAAAGGCAGGAGAACTAAGAGGTCTTGGCATTGGTAAGGAACTCCTCACCTCTGTTATCTGGAAATCAAGGAAATCCCAGAAATAGGATTACCAATTTGTTTGTCATCAAACATGCTTTGCCTTTCCCTTGGCTCAGTGGCAAGACTTCCTTAAGCTTTTGACCTTCACCTTCATCTACTCAGCCTATTAGCCTCCACCACATGCCTCATACACCACTTTGTGATCTCGTTTCCTAATGAGATGCTCTTTAGAAAAAAGAAGCATACCAAAGCCTTTCCGCTTAAGCTTTTAAACTTTTGGGGCACTGTAACTCCAAAAGCCACCAACATCTACTATCATCTATTGTTTTGTTTTTCTGCCCAACACAGAGTCTCATGTAGCCATGCTGGGCTGAATGAAACTCACTGTGTAGCTGAAGGTAGCCTTGAACTCTGATCCTCCTGCTTTCTCTATACAGTGCTAAGATTACACATTTTCAACACTACAAAGGATTTCACAAATAGCTTCTGTAAACATATTTAAATGTGACTCTCTTTTGGGAAGTCTTACTCACTGTGTAGTGCTGGCTGGCCTTGAATTTGCAGAGGTTTTCCTGTCTCTGCCTCCCAAGTGCTGAGATTCAAGGCATGTTTCCCCATGCCAGACTTGCTTTGCTTTGTTTGTTTGTTTGTTTGTTTGTTGGTCAACTCTCTTGAAGTCAGGCTAGACTCAAATCAGCCAGACAACCAGTGGAGGATGACATTGAATTCCTGACCGTAAATCTTCTACCTCCCAAGTGCTGGGCAGAGGCTAGCCTCACATATAAAAGGTGTTGTGTTCAATGTCCTAACATTGCCAAAATATCTGAATAAATGTAAGTCGAATTATTCACTTGCAACTCTATTTCTTTCCTCACAATCCCCCAATGACTCTCATTCTTTTCCAGTTTAAATTCCAATTCTTTGCCATTAGTCACAAGACCACGTGTCTGAACAGTTGCCAGCATTTGCTTAAGGTTTTGTAAAGGTCGTATCATAGATCGAGGATGGTGTGTGTGTGTGTGTGTGTGTGTGTGTGTGTGTGTTAATAATTCCTTTTCTCAAAGGAGTGTTTCCTGGCACATATTTTTCAAATATTTAGCACATTATTAAAGTTCTAGTAAAACGAAAATTCTATCGAGTGCTTTTTGTACACTCAAGGCTCTTCCTAGCAGCAATGCTTAAAGTACTTCTAGCCCTCAGTGTCCAAGTCAAACATCCATGTCTCTTCCTTGTCCACTGCCTCCCATTGCATCTACTCAATTCTCAATGCCCGGCAAGATAAATGGTCCACTGTTCCCGTAGCCCTACGTTCATATATTAACAAAGGGAACCCTGGAACTCCTGTCTGTCGTTACTACTGTGAAGATGACGACAAATCCTGACGCATTCTTAATTTCTCGTGGGTTGGGGGGGGGAGGCGAAGGGGCGCAGAGACTGGATCTCAATTAGTACAGGCTGACCTGACACTCTAGCTGAGAATGACCTTGAATTCTTGAGTACAGGCATGCGCCACCACTCCTCTCGCTTTGTTTTTTTTTTTTTCCTTGATCTATAGCAAATGCTCGACACGCTGTCCCTTCTAAGTGTCCACTAAGCTTCAATAAAATTTAAACGATTTTTAAATGGTGGCAACTTCCTCATCTCCAAGTTACATATTTCGTTATACATATGGAACCTTTCCACAAAGTAGCCATTCGCAGCCCATGGAAATAACGGACACTTTCGGAGCGGAGCTACTCTGCTGTCTACCTTCACGCTTGCAGGTGCCAGCCGAGGTACAGGACGCAGACTCCGTCAGTCATGGGACACAGGAGGCGCACGCTCAGGCGGCCCGTGCCTCACCATGCGTGGACTGCAGCGCGCAGGCGCGGGGCGGCTCGCGCAGGCGCCGTGCGCGGTTGTCACTGTGCACGGATCTACCGGGGTTCCGGCATGCCGGGCCGGCTTCTTGTTGCCGCCTCCCGGTTGCCTTCGCACCATGGAATGCCTGCGTTGCCTGCCCAGGCTGCTTCCCCGCGCCGTGCAGTCCCGGCGGGCCCTGTGTGCGGCGCCCCTGAGCCCCGCTGCCTGCTGCGGTCGCGCGACCCCGCTGCTCTCCGGGAGCCGGAAGGCGCCGAGCTCGCCCTGCGCTGCAGGTACGCACGTCCCGCGGGGCCCCGCGCCCTTGGCCCCGCCGTCCTCGCCGCTGCGCGACCTGCCCGGCTCACCCAAACCGCAGTTCTCAAGCCAGCTCTTCGGGGTCTTGATTGTGGTTTCTAGTTTGCTTGTTGTGAGACAGGGTTTCTGTCGTCCAGGATGGCCGCGAACTGGCAGAAGTCCCCATTCTCAGCCTTCTGAATTCTGCAGTTAGAAGCGTTAACCGTTGTTTTTGTTGTCGTTTTACATTTAGCGTTTCGGTGTTGTCCGAGCATGCGTGTGCCTTTCTCAGTGTGTTTGTTTGTGTGAGGAGGTCAGATGACAGCTTGTCCGAGTTCACTCTCTCCTGGGTCGAACTGAGCTATTAAAAGTTGGCAGCGGGCGTGTTTGCTGGCCGAGCCATCTGCAAAGTAATGGGTTTCAGGACTGTACTTTCATACATATTTTTCTTGACACCCCTCGCCCCCCACGCGCTGGCCTCCATTTGCCCCCTTCTGCTTTCATATCGCAGAATTATATTAGGTTGGGGTTTTAAATTTGCTTGTTTTGAGACAGGGTCTCACTCTAGCCCAGACTGGCTTGGAACTCACCGTGGAGCCCAGACCAAACTCGAAGCTGGGTAGCATGAGCTACCACGATTAGCAAGATTGGGATGTTATTCTGTTTATTTTGTTAATTTCTCTTCTGGGCACATGTATTCAATTATACAGCTGCCCTGGTATAGAATAGGGAATTTCTGAAAGTGAGATCGAAGAATCTGAAGCCAGTGGTGAGCGTTAACCCTTGATGAAGTCTGCTCTTAAACAGTGTGTAAGCCAGGGAGCTCTGAGTGAAGAAACAGGAGTCTTTTTGCTGCTGGTGCTTTTGTCACCCAACGGGGAAGTGTGAAGAAAGTGTTTCCACAAAGAGTGCCGACTCTGCTCAGAAATAAAGTCCTAACAGCAGTACCTTCGGGTACTTTTTAAAATTGTGCTTAAAAGTTTCCCGAAATGAGATGCGGTCAGTGGACACCTCTTTTCCCCACACTCACCCTTTTTATTATGTGCCTTTCCCTCCCTAGATAATGCTTGGGAACCAAGTGTTCTGCAAGATGCAGGGGCTTATAGGGTAAACATTGAAATCCAGAGTAGTAATTCTGGTGACACTTTAAAGGCTGACACTTGTTCAGTCCCTAGAGCTTACAAGGTGGAAGGAGAAAATAGACATCTGCAATGTGACTTCTGACTTCCACAGTGCACACACACACACACACACACACACACACACACCCAATAACCGAATGTAAATTTTATTTATATATTTACTTACTTTTGTGCAGTGCTTGGGATAAAACCCAGGGCTTGGTTCGTGTTAGACAGGCACTGAGATTGCCTCAGTGACCTTCCCATCCATGGAGGACAGGCCTCAGATATTCAACAAGTTGTATGAATTCAGTACATGGAAGCAATGGGAAGGAATTGGGGCAGATTAGTTAGGGGAGAACAGCTAGAATCCTGACATAACAAGTGTTTCTTTTTCTGGTAGGAAAAAGTTTCAAAATTCAAGGTATTCTGAGGGTTCCCTATACTGTGAGAATTGCAATTGAGCTTCCAGGAAAACCAGTCATGCCCATGGAACATTCATTCTCTAATTTTTTCTCTTAGGTAATGTTCACCGGTCTAGAACCTCCGATGCCTCTCAAGCTACTTTAGCCAGCGTGGCCCAGGTGTTTGCTGTGGTGAGTGCTCCTCATCCAGTAGCCTGCAAGAAGTACTTCCCATGCTTGTTAAGTTCACAGGGTTTGATTGTTGGTATTGGGGCTGGATTTGGCCTGTGCCCCTAATGCCTGGGATTGGTTTAGTGGTACTCTTGAAGCTTTACTAATGATTGGGTTTTTGCTGTTGAGACAGGCTGCTCAAATTGCAGCTCAAAGTTTTCTCTTTTCCAGTAGAATGGAAAGTTAGAGTACATGTTTAGGGTTCCTACCAGCAGCTAAAGTTTTCTTTTTTGAAACATGTCTCATGTAACTTAGAATGACTTCAAATTGATCTTGAACTGGTCCTAGGTATGCTCCTCCAGGCTAAGTTTTAATGTGCCACCACACCTACTTTATGTGATCCTAGGACTTGAACCCACGACTTTTTGTATGCTAGGCAAGCCCTCTACCAATTGAACTACATCCCCAGCCCCGAAGTTTCCTTTTTGAACACTCCAGATTTTCTGAGTTTGTTTAGAATGCTTTGGAAGCTAGTAATGAAGATGCTAGAAAGGCAACAGAGTGCAGTATTTGAGTGCATGACTGAAGGGTGAGTGTGATCTCAACCCTGAGGAACTAGGTGAATTAATGATACATCTGTCTCTGTGTGTGTATTTAAGAAATAAGTTCTTTGGTGGCAGAAAGTAAGCTAAGTAAAATTACATTGTTTTTGCAGCTCATTTTGTAAGATTTCATGGTTTCTAAAAAAGTTGTAAGAGTAAGTGCTTGACCTGAGCCAGATTTCCTGAATTTAAACCTCAGTGTACTCTCTTGCTTTTGGAGGACTTGGACAAGTTATTGTGACATCTTGTACCTTGGTTTTCTCATGAATAACTAGGAATAAACTGCCTTAGGTAATGGTGAGGATAGACAGAAGCTGAGATAACATCATTGCATTTTAATTTGCTCATTTCTGAACTAGAAATAGACATGCTTTAGGGGCTGGAGAGAAAGCCAAGCACCCTCTGCTGTTCCAGGGAACCTGAATCTCACTCTCAGCACCCAAAGTGGGCGCCTCACAACCACATTAGCCACAGCCCCAGGGGTCCAACACCTCCTGGACTCCAGGTGCATTCACAAACATACACAGACACATTCATAAAAAGAAAAAATTAAAGCACCTACTTTAAAATTAAAGCACTTTACTTTTACTTTATAAAAACTACCTTAAAAATGAAAGTAACTCACCAAATCCTGAAAACAGAGTCTCAGACATAATAACCATCCAGCATGTGTTATTCTTTAAAAATATTTGGGTTTAAAAAACCCAAATTCCTTAAAGAACTTTAAGACAGGGTCTCAGTGTGTAAGCTTCACTGGCTGACCTGTAGTACTCTGGATCAGCCTCTGCCTCCCAGATTCTGGGACTGAAGGTTTGTACCACCATGCCCAGCTAAAGTATTTGTTAGGTTTTTTTCTTTTATTTTAAGACAAGTTTTGCTGTGTAAAACAGGCTGGCCTGGAACTCAAGATATCTGCCTGCTTCAGCCTCCCCAGCGCTGGGATTAAAGGTGTGTATCACCACCACCACCACCTGGCTAAAACAACTTTTCTTTATGGACAATATAAGATAAGATACATCTCAGAATTGCTTGTTTCTTTTTTGTTGTTTTGTGTTTGTTTTATTTTGTTTTGCTTTGCTTTTTTGAGAGTCTTACTCTAATAAAACTCACTGGTTAGCCCAAGATAGTCTCATGCTAATGACAGTCTTCCTGCTTCAGCATCCCAAGTGCTGGGATTGCAGTCCTGAGGCAACCATGCCCTTTTCTGCAGAATTACTTGGAAAGTAATTACTCTTGGTCAGTTTTCTGGAGCTGATTAGCTCCACAATAGAATCAATCCTAGTCTGTATAACCCTAGCTAGTCAGAAGGCAGAGGCAAAAGGATTTGAGTTTAAGGCCTGCCTGGACCACACAGTGAGCCACCTCTCCTTCCCCCAAAAAAATAGTCAGATAAGGACTGAAAGGCAACTTAAGTTTCTCCCAAGAACACTTAACAATCAGCTGATTCTGTTGAGAAGGTGAACTGGTTACAAAGTAAACATTTTAAATGTCAGTTTTTTATGCTGTCATTCAAAAAAGGATTCCATTAAAGAAAAATGATACATAAATTTTGAGATGTAAAAATACTTAGTGTTAGTAGAGGTATGTTTTTGTTTTTTGTTTGTTTATTTAAAACAACCTGTAGGTTATTATTGGCATAGTGTTCTCAAAAATTTGTCAAATTGTGGGATTTAAATAGTTTTACAAATTTTCTTATTTTCAGCAGTGAGTATATGCACTTAAGAAATAAATCTAACGAACCTGCATAAGACCAAACTAGACTCCATTAATATAGGTGACAATGGTGTGACTGGGCCAGTATATGAGGCCACTGGCAGTGGGTTCAAGATCTAACACTAATGCACAAACTGACTTAGTGGAGTCCATTCTATATGGACCTTGCCCATGCTAGGCACAGGGTTGTGGGGGCGTGGAGAGGTACCTTGGTCCAGCATCAACTAGATGATGGGATAGACTTAGTAGACTTCCTAGGGGAGGCCTTACCCTGTCTGTGGAGCAGATGGGAGGAAAGGAGGTAGGGGGAACTGGGATTGGAATGTAAAAAATATTTTTTTTTTAAATCTAAGGCAAGCTAGTCTGTATTACACTGATACAAAGCTTTTGTTGAAAATTGACCTTGGCATTTCCTGCTTCTTCTGCCCTCCTGTTGATCAGATCTTTGAGATCTGAGAAGCGGACTGATTGTTATAGGGATTGTTGTGGTTCTGCTAACATAACCAACTCGCTCTGTAGACCAGGCTGGCCTCAAACTCACAGAGATCTGCCTGCCTCTGCCTCCCAAGTGCTGGGACTAAAGGCGTGCGCCACCAACACCCGGCTTTTCTGCATGTTTCTCTTCATTCTGCAGGGCCTGCCAGAGACTCTGAGCACTGAGAAGACATTTAGATTTGTGAAATAGCTAGTCCTTGGTCCCATTCTGCTGAGAAGGATAAAAGGCAACAAGTCAGGGCATGATGTTTCCACTGAATGATGTTCCCAACCCAGGAATTATTGTCAGTCCTTCCCCATCCAGAAAGTTCTTGCAGCCACCCGAGGTTTCCCTAGCCTGCTAACTGATGAATTTGCAGAGGAGAATGTAAGGTCTATGGCTTAAGAGTCCCCCAGGTCTCCTGGCAACACACTTCTAGGGCCCCCACAATGAGCATGGCAAGGCTTAAAGCATGTCCAGCCCAATGTATTCACTCATCAGGACTCCCAAACCAAGGTTACCTGGAGACAGGATTGATTCTCCTGAATGGGTTTCTAGAGGAAGTCAGTCTGACAGGTTTATATTAGTAAAGGAAAGGGGGATTTTTCTTCTTGCTTCTGCTGCCATATTTAACTTAAGGTCAGATATGATTTTTAATTGCATTTCAAAATTTTGAGGCTGTTTCTCAGAACAAATACACTGAATTGAGATTAATATTTGTTTTTATGATCTATCTATAGACAAAGTTTGACAAAGATGGAAATGTTACTTCTTATGGTGAGTATTTCTCAATGAATTAGTGAATTGGTGGAAAATTGGAAATTGTAGTGTTAGAGTACAGTGTTCTTTGTATTTGCTACTGTGTAGAAGGCGGGTCCCTCCTCAGCATTTGCTCATCAGCCCTCGTGGGACTGGCAACCACTGTGTATAGGTCTCTGCATTACTTCCTTTTGGCAGGAGTCACTTGAACTCCCAGGGTGTTTAGAGTAGAGCTGAATGTAGAGGTGCTCTTCCTCTTTCCTGTGTCTCTTCTATCAGTCTCCCTTACACAGCCCTTCAATTTCTAGTCATTATGAAACAGGTTTAAAGTAAAATTACCATTCCATATTGTCATCGTCCATCTGCCCTCCCCCCATTGCAGTGAGAAAGATGGAGGTGTAAGGCACTAGGTGGCAGTCATGTGACAGTCTGCCTCTGGACAGCTACTCCTAATTATGGAGCTAGGTATTGCTTTACTTGAGGCTCCAGTTTCACCTCTCCCCTGCAGCCCAGTGGTCGTGTTCCATCCTTGCTTAGGTCCTCATGTTTGTGCCAGGGTCTGCTTCCTAAGCTTTTGTGCTTACAGTCCTGTTGGAGATGTGGTTTGACACAAATACAGATACTGCTGTTCCCAGCCAATCACAAGTTTCTCTCATCTGCTGTATTCTTAGCTAATAAACTTCGTTTTCAGATAGGAGAATCTACTGTGAATATCTGCTTTTCTTAGTTTTTATTTGTCCAGTAATAAATTACTAAATTCATTCACTCAAAGATTCACAACACTGAATATGATGCTATGGTGGTAAAACTAGAAAATACAGGAACTAGAGAAATGGTTCAGCAACTAAGAGCACTTGTTCTTAGAAAGAACCCAGGTTAAATTCTTAGCAGCTACACGATGGCTCACAACCATCAATAACTCAAGTTCCCAGGGGATCCAGTGCAGCAGTCTGGTCTCCACAGACACCAGGCATGTGATGCATATCTATGTATGTAGACAAAACACTCGCACACATCAATAAACCTAAAAATCCAGTTAATAAAATTCATGTTCAAGAAAAAATGTGACTGTGGACTGGAGATATAGCTCATTTGGTAGAGCTTCCCTAGAATGCTAGAATACCTAGATTTAGTCCCAGCAACAATTGGATTTGGTTCTGCATGCCTATAATCATGTTTGAGGTCTTCTTTGGCTTTGTAAGAAGTTCAAGGCCAGGCTGGGATATATGATATCCTGTCAGAAAGGCAGACTATGTCCAGAGGTAGAAATTGCTGCTGTAGGTTCTTATGCTTGGTTGTGGTTTTTATATTGGTCCCCAATGGGCTGCTGAGCACAGTGAAATGTTCTAGAAAAATATAGAAGTGAAGGAAGAATTTGTGTTAGCCTGAATCTGCTTTTATGGTAAGAATAGGTATTAAAGACTCACATAAACCTTTTTTTGATAATAACAGAAAAGTGCTGGGAGGGACACTATAGGACATTCTATGGGCTATTAGTTGCACTCGGTCTGTTTCTCTTACAGAGAGGAAGAAAACTGAGTTGTACCATGAATTAGCACTCCAGGCCAGAGACTTGAGGTTTCAGCATGTGATGAGCATCACGACCAGGAACAACAGGATTATCATAAGGATGGAGGTAAGGGCTACACTACTGAGTTCACCACTGAGTCCTGGCCAGCTTGCTTAGCGTGTAGGTTAAAAGAATCTTTGCAAAACTGGGGGTAGTGGTGCACACCTTTCATCCCAGCACTCAGAGGCAGAGGCAAGCAGATCTCTGTGAGTGCAAGGCCAGCCTGCTCTACATAACAAGTTCCAGAACAGCCAGGACCTGTCTGAAAGAGAGAGAAAGAAGAGAGAACGATTGGAAGGAATTGGGTTTTTTGTTGCTGAATATAAGAGTTGAACTTGTTCTGAATGGATTGTATATTCCCAACAAGCATAGTGCTGCTCTCTTTTATGTTGGGAAAATTCTGACTGTGATCTTCATTGACCTTTGAATTTAGTCTGTAGTTTCACACAGGGGAAAAAAAATCTATTTATAATGATAGTGCCTTGTGTAGCAAAGGCTACCTTAAACTGGCTATGTAGCTGAAGATGAGGTTGTCCTGGTCATACTGCCTCTGTCTCCCCAGTGCTGGGATTATAAGCACAAGCAACCACACCAGCTGAAAAAGATTTTTTTCCATTGTATCCTGTTAAGTGCAGTTATAGTATAACCTTGGCTACCAAGAAGCATCTGGTTTTCCATGTACACCAGGATTGTCTGTTAAATTTTGAAACCTTAGTTTAAATTTGTATCTAACACTGTCTAAAAATTGTTGTCCTTCACTTGCCTACTCAGAAGATACTGACTGTATTGAATTTCTTTAGTGACTCAGTTAATGTACACATCAGTTGTTTGAACCTGTGAAATCTTATGGACCTAAAATAAATGAGAGGCCCATCAGAGGTGCTGGGCCCTGAAATATGCATGTACTTGCTTTTAAAATTTGTCTTAGATTAGATTTTTGTCCCTTAATCTGGATTTAATCAAAATAATCACAACAAAAGCAATCTGCTCCCAAATTATTTTTTTTCTCTAGGAAGTATCTTCATTCTTGTTATCAGTAGGCACTGCTTCTAAACAGTATCTCTTTGTATCAATAAATTTGTGTGAGATGAAATAAATTAATCAGGATGTTAAACTATGGGACTATAGTATATAGTTAAACTATACTATACTATACTAAACTATAGTATAGTATATCGTATTATATTATACTATGCAGATAGATGAACAGAAAAGTAGCACTATATAACCTCTCAACTTTTTAAGAACATTTTCATAATGAAATACTAGAAGGCTTATGTGAGAAACACCAATCCTAGTTTCTATGCCATAAAGTAGTCACAGGCTACCAATTTTTTTCCCAACCTTTATATGTAAGGGTGTTTTCCCTGTGTGTATATGTCTATTACTACATGCATGTAGTGCCCTCAGAGGCCAGAAGAGGACATCAGATACCCTAGGACTGGAATTGCTTTTGAGCTGTGTGGGTGCTAAGAATCAAACCTGGGTCCCCTGGAGGAGCATTTAGTTCTCTTAACCACCAAGTCATCTCTCCAGCCTTCCTCATCCACTTTAACAGGGAAGATTTTAGTTTGTCTTTAGAAAACTTTCTCTCACCAGGCAGTGGTGGCACATGCCTTTAGTCCCAGCACTCGGGAGGCAGAGGCAGGTGGATCTCTGTGAGATCTCTGTGAGCCTGGTCTACAAGAGCTAGTTCCAGGACAGCCTCCAAAACCATAGAGAAACCCTGCCTTGAAAAAAAAAGAAAAAAGAAAAAAAAAAGAAAAAAAAAACTTTCTCTCTTCTTTAATTTTTAAAACCTGGTTTAATTTGTAACCCTGGTTATTCACACCCAGTTATAAATTTCTGATTTCATACTGTTGTAGTTTGAAGCACTGAGCTATGTCTTGTCTGTAATTTCAAATTAACTCAATAATTTGGTGATATTTTCAAAAGGAACCATTTCCCATTTGAGCCAAACTACTATGATTAAACTAAATCACTTCTAAAAGTCTATCCAAATCTTGACCTTTTTTGAAGTTCAAGGACAATTTTAGTGGAGTCTGGGAGGAGAAAACAGAGTGGGTACCAGAAGGAGGGGGAATGCATAAGAAGAGAAATAATTGGCCGGAGAGGTGGCACAGTGGTTAGAGCACTTGTTACTCTTGCAGAGGACCTGGGTTTGATGCCTGGCACCCGCATAATGGTTAGCAGCCATCCAAAATTCAAATTCCAGGTGATCTGATGACCTGTTCTGACCTTGACAGGCACCAAGCACACAGGTGGTGCACAGGCAAAACAGCATAAAATAAAATAAATAAAATCTTACTTAGAGAAAGTTAATCATGCCTTTTGAGTTGGAGCGCAGGAAAGCAGGCCATCCACTGTGACTTGGCAAAGCATTTGTATGTAGGGGCCGGATAGAAGGACGGTTTCAGAGAAGGAAGTGGAGGAGAGCAGATGTTCAAGGACATGCTCAGTTGTACAGCACGTTCACAACCAGCCTGGAGTACATGAAACTCTGTCCCCCAAAATCCAAACCCATAGCAAGACATCTGCCAGGAAATGCACAAGAAAATAGGGAATAAGTGAAAACCAAAGTTACCTAACCCAGTTATGCAGGAGGCTTGGCCAGGGGCCAGTGTCTTTACACCATCACTTGGGAGCTGAAGTATGAAGACTGCTATCTGAAAAGAGAGTAAAACCAGCTGTCAGGTCTCCCTCACTAGGCCTGGAAGAGCACTAAGTCAACAGTATAACTTTCCATACCTCTTCTATATTGTATGTGGATACCAGCCTAAATCCTAATGACGTGTGCTTGCTCCTTTTAGGAAACCAAATGAACACTGATTTGTTTTAGTTTTAGTCTAAGATTAGTAAAATGACCTCAGTTTTGTGAATTTACTTTTTCCTCTAGCTTACTAATAACCTGCATCTCGATGGATGTGTGTATATGTGTGTGTAAACATACATTCTTTTCTGTTTCTTTTCCAGTATTTGAAGGCTGTGATAACTCCAGAGTGTCTTATGATACTAGATTATCGGAATTTAAACCTGGAGCAGTGGCTGTTCCGGGAACTGCCATCCCAGCTGGCTGGAGAAGGTCAGCTCGTCACATACCCGTTGCCGTTTGAGTTCAGAGCTATTGAAGCACTCCTGCAGTATTGGGTAAGCCTGATTGGATGTATAGTCTGGAGTGAGTGTGAAGACAAGTTAGTACTGACTATTTCAAAGCTGCTCTCCCCAGCCATAGCAGTCCCTTGTAAGGCTCCTCTAGGGAGACAACTTCATCCTTCAGCTTTATGACCCAGCCAAGTAAACCTAGACTCTTGAGAGGAAACTGGCAAGCCACATTTCAGATTGGCTCCCTTTATACACTTTTATGTTTTTATTTTATTTTATTTTTGTTTACTCTTGTTTGTTGACTTGGGATCCCCCTGTGTATACCAGGCTGGCCTTGAACTGACATGCTTCATCCTCTCTAGTGTTAGCACTACAAGTGCCTGCCACCATACCTGTTTGTGCACTTTCAGTGACACATTATGGGATGAGAATTCAGGGAACCTTAAATTGGGATGTAAGTGAGCTCTGGGCACCTCTCATTTCGTTCTTCAAATTGAACTGTATAATGCAAGTGCTCACATGTGAACCCACCATTCGTGAAACAGTCCTCTGTTTGAGCCGCTCAAGGAGGTGACACTTCTTGTTAGGGACCTAGACTGACAGGAACCACGGTTCTTCTAATGACCCCTGCCCCATAAATCAGCAGTTACTAGATTCCTGGGAGTTGCACAAGCCCAATCAAGGTGGCCACTGCCTTCCCAGTCCCTTCTAATTTTTTACAATTTATCCTGCCCCTAATTAGACTGGATTGTACTATTCAGGATCTAGCTGCAATCAGGAGTCAATGCTGGGAACTTATTAGCCAGAGTGGGAGATTGAGAGAACATTTGAAAGGTCAGAAGAGTACCTTTCTCTGTTATCTGCTTTGCTTCAGTGTAGGAACAGATGCTTCCCTCTCTACTGGGCACGAGTAACAGCACTGTGCAAACAGTAGTGGGTGACTGGCTAGGCTGACTCAGGAGTCCATAATAAGGGAGTGGATGCAGTCAGCTCTGGGAGAACAGAGGGAGCTCAGAGGTCTAGTGTAAAATAGCAATTCTTTCCTGTGCCATGGGGTCCCTGGAAGATTCCTTTCTGAAAGAACATTATAGTATCAAGCCAACCATCTCTTTATGGGATCCACTTTCAAATAAAGGAGAGCCCCTCAGCCCATCTGTGGACCATGACGCCAGGAGCAGGAGGCTTTATTTTTTTTATTTTTTTATTTTTTTGGTTTATGGAGACAGGGTTTCTCTGTATTGCTTTGGAGCCTATCCTGGCACTTGCTCTGGAGACCAGGCTGGCCTAGAACTCACAGAGATCCACCTGCCTCTGCCTCCGGAGTGCTGGGATTAAAGGCGTGCGCCACCAATGCCCAGCTTATTTATTAGTTTTATGTTGTTTGCCACCTCATGTGATTTTTCAATCTTAACTGCTATCCTGTTAGCAATTTATTCCTGTTGAATATAGCCATGCTTGTGTTAGCTTAAGAAAAAGCATACTTTGAACTTTACATTGATGTATCTTAAGTAAAAGTTAAGCTTCAGTTTTTTTCTGCCTCCCGAGGGCTGGAATTACAGGCATATGTGACAATATGTCCAGTTCTTGCAATGCTGTGGATCAGACCTGGGACTTCATGCATGCTAGGCAAGCTCTCTACCACCTGAACTACATCTCCATCCCAAGTTTCAGTTGTTAAAAGGTCATTATCCACAGCAATTTTGAACAGTGTTCTGTTTATAGAAAACAGCTATTCCTAAAGTGAAATGGGTGCTTTGACATGGAATTTCAGGATTTTAACTAAAGATTGATTTTACATTTATTGTATATGTGTGCACATGTATGTAGGTGCCAGCAGAGGCCAGGGCATGTTGGATCTCCTGGAGCGAGTTACAGTTGCATGTTACATGTGAGCTGCCTAACATGGCTGTTGGGAACCAAATTCTGGGGCCCACTGTTGGAAACCAAATTCTGGTCCTCTAGAAGAGCAGGAAGTGCTCTTAGCTACAGAGCCTCTCTCCAGTCCCCAGGACGTCATTAGCAAATCATTCCCTAGTCCTTTCTTTGCAACTGTCTATAGAGGAAGACTGTTGCTGAGACACAGATAATGATTCACAGGACTAGGTTCAAATATAGGTTAAATGTAATTTATTTTGGGTAAAGTCACTTACACAAGAAGCAGATGGCCCCCCAGGTTCCTGCTCTAAGGATCCATACAGGCTGCTCCCTGTGACCCCACCGGACCCCACACCTAAACGCACTCCACGTCTTGGCCTCACCTGTGACCTGGGTCACAGGTGACTTGGGCATGGTCAGCGCTATAGGTGTGGGTGGGGTGGATGTTTCACTACAGACTGTTCTGAGAGTTAATTCTGAGCCTAGTGACAGCATTACATGTTGGTCTTCTAAGCCAGGAGATGTAGCTTTTGAGACATCTATAAATAGGTGTTCTGAAATGCTGTCAGTATTTTGGGCTAGCAAAAATGTCTGTGTTTAATCAGAGGCTTCACTGATCCTAAGTTCTAAAAAGGTTGTTTTAATTCTTATGAAAGGCCATGTTGTTATCTAGATCAACACCCTTCAGGGGAAACTTAGCATCCTGCAGCCACTGATCCTTGAGACCCTGGATGCATTAGTGGACCCTAAGCACTCGTCTGTCGACAGAAGCAAACTGCATGTCCTACTCCAAAATGGCAAAAGGTAAATATGGGTGGTTTGTCAAGCTGGGAGTTAGAGACAGATTCGTTGATATGGAGAGATGGTTAACATAAATTCACAGGTGACACTATTGTGATTCAACTTTACTAATGATAATAGCCTTCCATGATGGACCCATGGTGGTGGTGTAGCTTTTTTTTTTTTTTTTTTTTTTTTTTTTTTTTTTTTTTTTAGGATTCCTGGGAGGAAAAGACATGTTTTATTGTGTATCCCAGTCTGACCTTGAACTCAGTGGAACTCAGACTTGATGTGTCTCCTGCCTCAGCCTCCTCAGTGCTGAAATTTGGTTTTCATAATGAAAATAATGTGTTTTTTTTAAGTAGTTAATATAGGTAGGGAATTGAACTAAAGGAGCACACAGTCTAATATTTATTGGAAGATACTGCACAATCATTTTTTAAGGCCCATCTGTCATCCCCATTCAGGAGTTAAGGCTGTCTTCATTTTGATAGCAAATTCATTGATCCAAATTCATTTTCACTTATCCTCCAATCTAAGGCCAGTGTTCATTTTCTAAAGTCATAATTCATCCAAGAATTTAAATTTTCTGCATTAATTAATTTGTGTCATAATTTAAATAAATATACTCTGAGATTTGACTCCCCAACTTTTCTTTGAAAATTTAGCAGTTAGGGGCTGTGGCTGTGGTTCAGTAGTCGAGTGTTTACCTGGTATATGCGTGGCCCTGAGCTCAGTCCCCAGAACCACAGAAAAATGTACAAAACACTGATAGTTAAAACTTGATATGGGGGGAGAGGTGTGGTTGTTAGAGAGATGAGGGCACCTCCTATCCCAACACACACAGCCTTTTATACCTTTTAAGTGCTGATAACCAAACAGGTTCTCTGGGACAGCAATATGTGCCCTTAACACTATTTTCAAGAAAAATTGGGGAGTAAAAATCTCGAGTATATTTATTTAAATTATGACACAAATTAATTCAGGTGGTTAGGTTTGGTGTTAAGCTCTTCTACGTGCAGAGCTATCTCAGCAGCTCAGAAAGCCAAAAGTTTTAGTTGTTTTTTGTTTTGTTTTATTTATTATAAATACAGTATTCTGCCTGAACCCCAGAAGAGGGCTCCAGATATCATTATGGATGGTTGTGAGCCACCATGTGGTTGGTGGGAATTGAGCTCAGGACCTCTGGAAGAGCAACTGCTGAACCATCTCCAGAATAAGAAGATATTCTTTGTTTTGTTTTATTTTGCTTTTTGTTTTCTGAGACAAGGTTTCTGTATAAGAAGATAGTCTCTTTTTTGTTTTGTTTTGTTTTGCTTTTTTTCTGAGACAAGGTTCCTGGCTGTCCTGGATCTTGATCTGTATATCAGGCTGGCCTCAAACTCACAGAGCTCTTCCTGCCTCTGACTCCTGAGTGCTTGGATTAAAGGCATGCACCACCACTACCTGACAATTGTTTTAGTTTTTATTATTCTGGGGGCAAGGGAGATATGTGCATGTTTTTATTATTCTGTGTGGTTGGGGGGGGGGTAATATACGTGTGGAGGTCAGAACAACTTGATGGAATTGGTTCTCTACTTCCACTGTGTGACTCCCACAGACTGAACAGTGCTCATCAGGCAACAGATGCCTTCACTTTCTTGAGCCTTCTTACTGGTCCCAGTTTGTCTTTGTTTTTTTGAGACAGGGTTTCTCTGTGTAGCTTTGGAGCCTATCCTGGCACTTGCTCTGGAGACCAGGCTGGCCTCGAACTCACAGAGATCCTCCTGCCTCTGCGTCCTGAGTGTTGGGACTAAAGATATGCGCCACCAACGCCCAGCCAGTTTGTCTTTTTATTACTAAGATTTATTTATTTTATGTTTTTTTATGTTTTTAAGTGTTTTTTCTGCATATGTGTACCATGTGTGTTCCTGGTGCCTGAAGAGGTCAAGACACAGGATTTTCCCCAAAACTGGAGTTACAGATAGTCAGGGCTGGATGCCAAACTCCAGTCCTCTGAAAGAGCAGTCAGTGATATGAACTGCTTGGCCATCTGTCCCTTAAGCCCCTATCCCCAGTTAAAATTTTAAAAGGGTTTGCAGTTTGTCCAATGTTGGAGTACTAGTATCAGTTATAAGTAAGCTCCAGGATGGAAAGATGGTTCAGTGGTCAGTATGATGCTCTTTCTGAGGGCCTGAGTTCCATTCCCAGTGTGCAGCTCTGATGGTCCTTGGCCACCTGTAACTCCAGCTCCAGGAAGCAACACTCTGGCTTCAATGGGTGCATGCACACAAGTGGCATAGGCACATAGTCAAACATAAATATAAATAATTTTTTAAAATACTCAAGCTGAAGGCCTGCTTTGACATGGGGTTCAGATACCAAAGAAGATCGTGGAGTCGGGGGCAGGGGTGGCACACACATGATGTGTGGGTGAATCAAAATGGCTGTGATCAGTGTTTAATTGAAAAAAGTCTACACATTTTATGCTCTGTAGACATAAGAAGAATGACTGCTTTATCAAGCAGGAACTTTCTTCAAGCCCCCAATAGAATGGAGACCCTTATCCTAACCTTGGGAAAAGGACTTCTGGGAAACAGACATTACATTACAGTGTCTTAGTCTTAATCTGTGGACCTGTTCCCCTCATACACTCCCAAAAGGGAAGGTCCTGGTGTCTTACTCTTTTCCCATTATACTTTACTATTCTGATTCCTCTGAGTTCAGTTATTAGCTGAACTCTTCCCCTTAGTAGACTCAGGCTCTGGGTCTGGACTGTAGGCATCATCCTTGGGATCAGGTGTGTCTAGTAAATCTCTAACTATCCTGTTCTTGGTGTCATTAGGAGGGCACAATGGAGTTCCTGGTTTCTATGGTGGTGGGGATTTTTTTTCCAGAGAATAATTTTTACATTTTTGGTTTTTGTTTGTTTGTTTTTTGGTTTTTTTTGTTGTTGTTGTTGTTGTTGTTTTTGTTTTTTTTTTTGTTTTGTTTTTCGAGACAGGGTTTCTCTGTGTAGCTTTGGAGCCTATCCTGGCACTCGCTCTGGAGACCAGGCTGGCCTCGAACTCACAGAGATCCGCCTGCCTCTGTCTCCCGAGTGCTGGGATTAAAGGCGTGTGCCACTAACGCCAGGCCATTGTATACATTTTTATCCCTTACCAAAGCCCACACAAAACTTCCCAAAGGGAAAGGCATTAATATTGAGAATCATTAAAAATGAAAGTTAAAAGGTGCTGGAGAAGTTGGTTCACAGTATCAAAATGCCGTCACTTTGTCAAGCAGCAGTAGTCACCATGTAGTCCACACCATACTCAAAGCTGGGTGTGGTAACTCACATGTAATCCCAGCACTCTGCAGTTTAAGGCAGGAGGATTGCCTCGAGTTGGTGGCCAGGCTAGGCAACAGAGTGATATCCTCTCTCAAAGAGGGGTGCAGGTGGGGGTGTTTAATAAGAAAGAGCCCTTGCTTGTCGTGAACAAGACCCTTGATTCAACATTCAGAACCACACATAAAAAACAAAATGGTCTGTCTGCCCCCCCCCCCGCGTGTATCTCACAAGAAAGATTATGAACCTCATTGTAACTCCTCCTAACCTGTGTATCATAGGATTCCTTTGACTTTTCTGGCCTGTAACCTACTTACTGTAAACCTCCCCAGTGGGCCTCTTAGCTAAGAATAAATGCCCAAGCATTTTACCTTAACCTTTAAATTTCTAGACTGACATAGCTTTGAAAGCCAACAAAATTATTGTTATGTAGAGCTGTGTTATTGCTGATCTTACTAATTTGGTTTGAGAATGATTAATTTGCATAATTGTTGAAATGTTTCTCACCAGTGTACTCTGAGTGATAGATCCAATGGTAAGATGCCCAAAACATACTGTTCTTACAGTGAAATTATTGCACCTTTACTCTGCTGATACTTGCTGTGTAACTATTTTTACAGTCTCTCCGAGTTAGAAACAGACATCAAAATTTTCAAAGAGTCAATTTTGGAGCTTTTGGATGAGGAAGAGATGCTGGAAGAACTCTGTCTAACCAAGTGGAGTGACCCACAGGTCTTGTAAGTATTGCTTTGTGTTGTTTCTGGTGAGCCTATATTTGTCTAAAATAGAGATTAAGCATTAGTTACTTTGTCTTGCACATGGCCCAGCTCAGTAATACTTCAGTGAGTATGCACTGCATTTCAGCCACTGGTGTTATGATATTTGACATGGGTGGAACCTTAGTGGATCCCATGGTGAATGAGAAACAAATACGCCATACAGGTAGAACTTACGTAGGGAAGAGAGAAGGAAAGAGAAGGGAAAGAGAAAAAGAGGGGAGAGGGAGGAGAAAAAAGAAGAGACAAAGACCTGCCTGCCTCTTCAGAGGGGCATCAGGAAAGAGAGAGCAGGAATAGGCGGAGCTTGTCTCTTAAAGGGACCTTTTGTACCTGCATAGAGCCAGGGTACTGCTTGCCATGTGTGAAGGGGTGATGAGTTCTGCCAGGTCCCCAAGGGGTCGGGCCAAGGTGTGCCTAGATACTAACAGCTGGGCTGAAAACATCACAATTATCCTCAAGGGATGAATCACTAAGCAACATATGTGAGATGAAATAGGTTCCCTAAGGAGCAAAGGCCAACAATTGAGTGGTAGAAGAGATGGTGTGGATTGTATTCTGTAAGTCTTGTCTGTTAAAAGCACATGGCTTACATACTTTTTCTGACTTACAAACCTAAAAATCATTTGCTTTTTAGAAACAGCTCTAATAGAGCATAGTCACGGCTACGTATCAGAGCAGGTCCAAGAAACCTCTGCAGCTTGTGAAACCCACTGTCTGATCTGTAATACTAAGTGCATTTAGAAGTTACTGGAGACTTGGGTCTACTTCTCTAGGAGACAGTGGTATGGTTCTAAGTACTCATTCACTGAAAAGCAAGGAAAGGGGCTAGTGAGATGGCTCAGCAGGTAAAAGTTGTTACGTGCAAACCTTCCAACATGAGTTCAATCCCTGGAGTTCATATAAAAGTGAAAGGAAAGTACCAGTACCACATTGTTCTCTATGTGTTCACGGAAGCAGATATCAGCAGTTAGCCCTCTGCTCACTCATCCAGGGAACAGAGAAATTAGCTGCTACTGTAATTGTTTGTATTCAAAGGGATACGCTCTTTTTAATGTATATAGGTGGCCTGCATGTATGTCTGTGTACCCACATGTTTGGTGCCCACAGAGGCCAGAAGAGAGCATTCGACCTCTCAGAATTGGAGTTAATGGATGTTTGTGAGCCACCATGTGGATGCTAGAAATGAAACCCAGTCATCTGGAAGAGCAACCAGTACCCTTAACCACTGAGACATCTTTCCAGCACCAAGAAATGCTCCTTTCTATTTAGTGAAGGAAAAAAGCTTGTAGATTCAAGATAACCTTTGTTCAGATAAATACCAGCCAAACACAAGCTAGAGCAGCAAGGCCAGGGAGAAGGGGGGGGAAGAAGAAGAAGAAGAAGAAGAAGAAGAAGAAGAAGAAGAAGAAGAAGAAGAAGAAGAAGAAGAAGAAGAAGAAGAAGAAGAAGAAGAAGGAAGGGGTTCCATGTTCCATGTGCTCTCGGTCCCTTAAGAGTCCCTTTCGCATTATTCTGACCTTACCTTGACCACGCCTTGACCGGCGTGGTCAGGCACACCTGTAGCCAGCCCTTAGGAGGCGTGGTTACTGTGTCTCCCTACAATTTAGTCTGGGTTTTCTTGTGCTTTATAGTGGCCTAGGGTTTGCACTGTCTCATCAATAGTCACATTTGTATTTTCTAGTCACTAATGGCATGTGCTTGCATGTTTCTTTTGAATTGAGGCCATGGAGCACAGTGATGCTAACTCATCTGTGTAGGGCTGAGTGTATCATGCTTAGGATCAGTTGGCATAGCTTCTCACAAATTAGATGCAATCAAACAGATGAGATACGGATGGCTTTCTTGCTGGCGGCTGAGGTTGGGGGTCAATATATGTTGCATGTGCTCAGATTTGTTGACTGTGTTATCTCTGAATTGAAGTGAAAAGAGAAGTACTGGGATTGACCATGCAGACGAGATGGAACTGCTGCTAGAAAACTACTACCGGTTAGCTGAGGACCTTTCCAATGAGGCTCGGGAGCTTCGGGTCCTGATTGATGACTCGCAGAGCATCATCTTCATCAATCTAGACAGGTGAGGATGGGGTTATGACTAACACTGCAGAGTGCCTTTTAAAGAAATGGTTTTTCAGACGAAGTCACATCTGTGACTACTCCATAAGTGGGCCTTCTTTTTAGTTTCCTAATGCCTGACAAAAACAACTGAAGCAATGCTGGCTTATTTGGACAATTTGACAAGGAAATCACAAGGACAGAAACTTGAAGTAACTGGACCAGTGAGGTGGATGCTGGTGCTCAGCTCACTTTCTCCCTTTTGATGCTGATTAAGTCCCCAGCCAAGGATTGGTACCGCCTATGGTGAGGTGGACATTCCCTCCTCAATTAAGAGGTTTGTTTCTATGGTGATTCCAAATCAAGTTACAATATTAATCATCTTAGGACTTCCTTTTGAAGATGGAGAGTGGCCCCATAGGTGTTCACTAGGTTTTGCTGGGTTTGTGTTTCCTGGTCTGAATTGGTTGTTTTCTCTCCAGCCATCGCAATGTGATGATGAGGTTAAATCTACAACTAACCATGGGAACCTTCTCTCTTTCACTCTTTGGACTAATGGGAGTTGCTTTTGGCATGAATTTGGAATCTTCCCTTGAAGAGGTAAGAATGTAATTTCTTAAATAACAGAATTTTTTAAATTTTTAGATGATAGAAGAGTTTTATGAAGTATGACCTGCTATATTAGTTTTATTTTTCATTGCTATGACAAAATACCTGGCAATGGCAGCATAAAGAAAATGCTTATTTTGGCTCACAGTTTAAAGGAGTTACAGTCCATCATGGCAGGAAAGGCAGAGTAGCAGATCATGAGGCCTCTCCTCACATGGTCCACAGACAGGAAGCAGATGACTCTCTCAATTCAGTTAAACCTCTATGGAAATAACCTCACAGATTTGTGACTCCTGGGTGATTCCAAATCTACTCAAGTTAACAGTAAAGATAACTGCCACATCTGCATATTCTCATAAAGAGTTAAGTATAGGCTGTAACTCACTTAGAATTCAGGCAGGTATTGTTGGCCCCTGTGTATAGGTAGGACTATGGCCTTACACTGCTATATTTCCTAGAACATAGAAGTACTCAGGAGAAGCTAACACAGCCACCCTGTGAGGCAGTGGTAATGAAGGATTTTATTTTTAGTTCTATGTGTACCCTGTACCTAGAAGTTCACATACATAGGGCTTGTTTGATGTAGAAATCACAACTCTATGAAAGAGATCTATTTCCCCTACTTTGTAAGTGTGGAAATGGAGGCTCAGAAAACTTAGTAAATTGCAGATCTATAAAACCAGATGATTTCAACCCAAAGATAGATGCTTTCCACTCTGCCCTCTTGCCTTTTCATGTAACGCCAAGGTTTTTAGAACCCAGTAGCCGGGCATTTTCAAGGGAGGTCTTGCAAGGTTTCTAGCGGTGATCAAATGTGCGGTCAGCACTTTGGTATTTGGCACTTCATCCTGTGTAGTGTATTGCTTCTGTGGCTGCCACTGTGGTCTGTGGTCTAGCCAGCACCATCTCAGGACCACACATCTGTAAATATGTTCTTTAGAAAACTATCACAACAGTCTACATAAAGATACTCCCGTTCCTTTTGACCGCCTTAGGAGAGGTGCAGACCCCAGGTCTGTGCGCATCTGATCTCTTCTGGATTTGACGCAGACGTCTCAACCACTCGCGTCAACTGCGCTCTGATTATTCTCAGAGACGATGGCTGCACAGCTCCCCCCTCACCTCCCAGCTTTATTGCCTAGTTCATTTTCACCTGTTTGGGTCATAGCCTTTGTTACGATTCATGCAGTATTAGTAGAAAACATGAGGTATGAAATTCCCCAAAATTGCAAACATTTTGAAGACCAATCATACTTCATTGATGTGGAAAATTCCATAGCTGGTCTGTTGTGACTCAGTCAAGATGTGGGTGCACTGCTGGGTGGTGGCGGTCCACACCTTTAATCCCAGCCTGGTCTACAAGAGCTAGTTCCAGGACAGCCTCCAAAGCCACAGAGAAACCCTGTCTCAAAAAACCAAAAGAAAAAAAAAAAAAAAAAGAAAAAAAAAAAGATGTGGGTGCTTTGGACTAATATACATGTATTAGGTGCATGTGAAATGTTTTTCTTTAGACTCCAAAAGAAAATACCATTGTTATGTCACAAGCCTCACCAAGAGGAAGCATATACAACTAATTGTATTCCTGCCTTTCAAAAGTTAATGGGTGAGCTTGAAAAACAGAGGATAATGAATGTTAGAGAATGGTGCTTCTTATTTTCCAGTTGATATTATAAATACATAAACTGAAACATGTTTTGGTCCTAAGGAGTTAAGAGGAGATAACCAACCTTCTTAGCTAACCCATAAGCTAACATGTTTTATGCTGAACTCCAATATTCTTATTCAAGGCCTATCCCCCCACCAAAAAAAAGTGGTTTTTTTGTTTTGCTTCAATTCCTTTTGATCCAGGTGTGGTAGTATACACCTGTAGACTCAACTCTTTGGTAGGATGTGGCAGTAGATCTCCTGAGTCCAGGGACTTTAGAGCCAGCCTGGGTAGTAGCAAAGCCTTTCCTTTACAACATCCTTTCTTGATTATTTGCATTAATGTGCAGTCCTAGGTACAGAAGAGCCCAGCTGTGAGACATTTGAGGTCTGAGTGGTAACCCTGCTCTTGGTCTCAGGGCTTTGCTGCAGGCCAGGTTCCTAGCTCTTTCTATGGAAGAGCTCTTATGATAACAGCAAGGCTCCTTTTAACTCTGCAGGAAGGTTTGTCTCTGAAGAGCCTAACCTTTGTGATTAGAATGAACCTTTTTTTTTTTTTTTTTTTTTCTTTCAGGACCACCGTGTGTTTTGGCTGATTACAGGGATTATGTTTATGGGAAGTGGCCTCATCTGGAGGAGGTTGCTTTCTTTCCTTGGAAGACAGCTGGAAGCCCCTTTGCCCCCTATGGTATGGACTGGGAGCTCACAGCAGCACTGATGTGGGCTGCAATCCTTGGCCTAAATCAGGTAGCCTGGGTTTCAGTTGTCACAAGCTTTGTAACCCTGGGCCAGGTACTTGATTTTTTTTAACTCTCCTTACTGTCCCTCTGTTAATCCAGTCAGCACTATATGTTTCATAGGATTTGGAAAGTTACATGAGCTGAGCTGTTGAGCAGTATCCCAACACAGCAACGCCTTTAGGAGTTGCTTGGTCTCTATAGATCACTAACAAGAAGCGTACATTGAGGCAGATGCTCATCACTCTGCTGGGCTTTCCCATAGCCATACTGCAGTGCAGCAGCACTCCATGAGCCCCTGGTAGCTCCTCCCCCCATGTATGTGGAGACGCATGGGTGGAGTAAGTGCATAGGCTCTGACTTGTGCAGTCCTTTGTTTTTATCTGGTTAGTGACTTCTAAGAAAGACACAAACTGAAATTTGTTTCCTGCTTTATTTAGATGGCCTCCTTACCTAAAAAGACCCTTCTGGCAGATAGAAGGATGGAAGTGAAAAACAGCCTCAGGGCGGAAGGACTCGGAACAAGCAGAACTGTCCTGGCAAGCCGCTAACAGCAACTTTTTATGCTTCTGAAGCTATTACCACTCTAAGGGGTCGGGGGGACTGCTATTTAAATTATGTCTGACTTAAAAATACTGTGGCATTCACAATACTAAAGCATGATTGCGTCTTCAGAATTCTGTGAGACAAAGTGCTTCTTTGTAAAAGGCCAAAATTCTATGTCCTACCAACCTTGAATACTGTTTTTATGGGCTTCTTAAAGTATAGATTAATTTATTGTGAGATAGACTTGTCTAGACTCAGTGCTGTTATACATATGAAGAAAAGTGCAGCTCCATGCTAAAGGAGCCCAGGAACCTGGCAGAGCCTATAGTACCAGAGCTCATGGGCTGCAGTTTTTCAGACAGGGAGTCATGTTCCTATCAACTTCTGACTCGGGGGAAAAAAGCTGATGCATCTGTTAGCCTTGCAATGAAGTCCGTAATGTCAGCCCTTGATAGAACCTTATTTTCAGGTATCTGTTCTCTTTTATATATAAGACAAGTAGAAGGGAAATATAATTTAATATCCACATACATGGATTCTGGTAAATCAAGATACTATTTTTCTCTGATTGGTTATAAATAGAACCTTTGAAAGTAAAGTTGAAAGGAAGTGTTTATTCTCTTACAATTTTATAGCTGTTTTGATCATTGCCTTATTTAAGAGATTGTCGTGCTGTACTGCTCCCCAAAGGAAATATATGCAGCCAGCTACTCTGTTTGCCCATCTCTCTAAAATTAGCAGGTGGGTTTGTCAAACAAGAGGATAGTTACTCTAAGAACGGTGGGAATGTTATCATCCCAATCAGAAGTTTGCATTTAAAACAAATGACAAAGCAGGACATGGTTGGTCCTTCACTGTAATTCCGGTCCTTGAAAGGCTGCAGCAGGAGGATTATGTAGAGGTAGAGACCAGCCTGGGCTCAGTGAATTCTGGGTCAGTAGAGGTTTGGCATGAGTTCCAGGCCCACTTGGACTGTAAAGTAAGACCCTGTTTCTCAAACACTAAATAAATGGGACTGGGGTACTGCTCATTGTTAGAGTGCCCACCCAGCATGGACAAAGCTGTGGGGTCAGCTCCCTAGTACCACAGTAAATAACCAAGTTGTTGATGCCTGTAAGTCTGAAAGCTGCCATCCTAATAACATTCTGCCCACCTTTGCGTTTTTTCTAGAGGCTTCATTGAGTTGTGTGCTAGAACATTAATTACAGTTAGTGTGCTTCCAGAAGTAGAGCACTTGTAAGATTGTAATAAGACCGGAGCAGCTCTTAGCCTACAGAGTAGGAATAGGAGAAGTATACCCACCCCAGATGTTGTGTGTGCCCAATTACCCTAATGCGTCCCACAAGAATGTCAGATTCATTTATTGGGTGATTTAGTAATGGGAATAAGAATGTTATTCCAGTAGAAAACAGAATGTTACAAGTGAGCTCCATTGCTGTGTGGGACTGTGAGAAGCTGGCCTGGTGTCCCAGCCGTGATATGCTAGAGTGTGACCCCGTGGAAACTGTAGGAGCTGATCCTTTGATAGTGTCCAAGATCATCTTTGATGACTCGTGGCTTCCACAGCACCCATCATAAGTAGACCCAAACCTGCCGTGATTGGTCTTACACTGTCTTGGGTTTTGCTGGACTGAGGTACATGAATTGAAATCCATTTGACCCCAGGTCACATAGGATAAAATTCATTTTTTCCCTGTAGTGTTAGTTTATAAGTTTGAGTAAAGTAATTGTCTTAATTAGTCATGTACCTCCTAGCAGTAACTACTTCTCCAGTCAGATAAAAGGACAGAACTGGCAGTTTGTACATTTCAAAGGTGGTTATGTCTGGGAGGATTTTTGAGTGTAACTGCTACTTAAAGGAAATGTTGTAAAGTATCAAATACTAAGTTATATGATTGAGCAAGCAGCAGTCACATCCTATGTGAAGCATCAGCAAGGGGGTATGGTACTTTTTTTTCTTCTTAATGAGGGAAAATTGCTCTGGAGGGCTGCCATCTTTAAGGTAATTAATTCTCTTGGTGACACACGCACGATGGAGTTCTGTGCATCAGAGGCTATTTTGAGTTCAGGCCAGGAGGAGTGCTAACATCGTGCTCTTGGAACCCAGGTTCGAATTAGATTTTGAGGCCAACCTTTCTTCCTGTCAGCAACACATAAATGCAAACCCATCCGAGCTCTAGCTTCGGGTATGGAGGTACAGCCCGAATGCTCTTTTGACAGGGACGTGGGATTTCAGCGTGGAATTCCATTTTCTATATCAGAGAATAAGGCCTCTATCAAGCAGGCACACTGCGAGTGAGCTGGACAAGAGCATACTGGGCAGACTGTCCTTCAGCAAGGCACGCCTGGAATTCAGCATTGCACACATCTATGGTGTTATTGCGCTTTGCAGTTTTGTCGATGACCAAAGCTAGTTGATGGAAAGCAGTATCACAACTGGGCAGCTGAGAACTGGACGTATTTCTCTGGCGTGGGGGGGGGGCCAGGAAGGTCTCTTCATTAAGGTTGCCAGCCCCGTTAAGAGCCTCATTGGTAGCCCATGCCTCTGATGGGACAGGGGATCTAGGATCTGTGCAGATTTTGTCCAGGAATTGGGCCTCGTAAAGTGAAGGGCCAGTTGGAGCTGGTCCATGCACCTTCTAATATCCTCTGTTGCAGCCACAGTTGAGTTTAACTGTTCCATTTTCATAACAAGGGAATCATATTTGGCAAGTAGTTCAGCAAGGCATGGCTGGATGCCCTCCACCATCAGAGCTGTAGCTGCTATGGGTTTTATTCCCTGCAGAATATTGCAGAAAGATTCACCCAGCTCCTCCAGATTAGGTTTATAGTTGAGTTCATTGAGTGGATCTATTTTTCCATCTCAAAGATCTTAGCTATCAAAATGCCCATATCAGGGCTGGTTACTAGTGTTTTCAATAGAATTTTAGTTACCTTGCCAAGGGGGTGATCAATATTAGGGTCTCCCTTGAGGTCAAAAGCCTCTTCAATGGACAACAACCCCTTTATGAGCTTCTCTGAGGATTCACTATCCTGAGAACTGATGCCATTTTTGCCCTTACACATCAAGGGGGACTTTACCAGAGCTACAGCAATTCTGAAGCTGCCAAAGATTAAGCAATGAAATTTTGCCTTTATCTCCTTCCCAGTGTGATATTTTTGACAGTTTGTCCTTATGTTCGGAGCCTCTGAGCCAATGTGGGCAAAGCGGAGGTCATCCTATGAAATGATCCCTCCTCATGTTATTCTTGACAACAGATGGAATAAGTACTAAATGATTCTTGCTGACAGGCTGTTTTGTGTGGCGGGGTCCAGGAGCTGCATCGGCTTTATTTCTTGGAATGGCATCACTGAAGCTACATTCCAACTTTAGTGTGATCTCATGGATCATGGACTTGGAATGGGGCCCGAGACCTGAGCTCTGCACCATAAGCCCATCTCCAATCATTGCAACTTTGTAGTCTAGGACAATAAGGCACAAAGCAATTCCTATCTTAAAGCCTTGAAAATGTACAGAGAGGAAGCTAGAAAACCAAACTGTAAATGTCTGTTGGTGTCTTGAGGTAAAGATCCCCAAGCTAAACAGTCGCATCCAGTTAGTGTTTCAGTTCTTCTCCACTTTCCTGTCTAAGCATTGTGGGCTGATTCTTAGAACCTCGATCAATGCTTGGTGGGAGGAAATTTTAATCCACCTGTTGAGGATAATACTCAGACTGTCATGTACTAATTTTTTCTCTTGTCAGGTCAACATTGGTTATAGATTGACCTTAAAAAGTGGTGTAGCACTTACTTTATTTCTCACAGAGGAGTTACTATGTTACAATTGTCAATATGACAATGTTACAGTTGCCCTTGTGACAATCCTGTTGACTTGAAGATGTTACTATCTCTAAAAGCTTTCAGCTATTTTTACCTGGTGCCTGCTACCTGCTATGTTCAGACATTGAGCCAAAGACAAATCCTGTGGACGGCCATGGCCATATTTAGACAGGCTCTCATCAGTTAGCAAAGCAAAAGTGCTGGCATTTGGGGCTAGAGCGTCAGCCCAGGGTTGGAGAAACCCATGCCTGATGTGTACAAGGCCCTGGGTTTAACCCTGCCGTTTACATTTGCTGATTGGCTATCACAGTGGCAAAGCAATAACCTTCTGCTGGTAGTGTTCTCCAAATAGGTTGAACTGCCGGTTACTACCCAAGCAAAATCAGATGTCCCTGTGTTCTTTCTGCTGTTTCTTAGGAGGTATATAGTGCACACTCAGAATGCCTAGTCTGAAGCATGAGTAGTGCCTTCTGGGGTGAGTATTTGTGAACTGTCCCTCTTTCTTTCTGCCCTATGAACTCATGTCTGAGTAGAGACATTTCTTCTTTGATCTCCTCTTCATTTTCTCTACAGAGGGATCCCTTTCTGAGTGGGACTTATCACCCATTTCCTTCTACTTTTGATACCATTTCCTAGGGTCAGAAGGAATAGTATCTCTCATGGCTGACACAGACCAGCCAGTCACCGTTAGCAGGTATGAGTGAGGGTGAATTTCTCCTGAAGCCATTCTATGGGGATGGAGCACAGAATCTACCCTAAAAAATGGGCCACAGCCCACTTCCCTCTGGGTTCCTCACTGGCCCTTATAGTCACCTTGGGCTTAGGCCACACCACTCCTTCCTGCTCTGTTGATGGATGGGGCTGGCAGCCTAACACAGCAAAGCCCCACCACCCTGTGAGACTTAAAGCCACAGTGGGTGAGATTCATCATCTGTCAGAACAGCCAGCTCCACAGACTTGTGCAAGGCACAAGATAGTTCATCCAACTCTCTGTTTCTGTGGTTGTTCTTCTAAATCCTTGAGGAAGGAACTGTATGTGGGCCCTTCCCCCATGCCATTCTCTTTTCTTCCCACAATGTTTTCACTATATATTGTACCGTCAGTATGACAAAATGCCCAAAATAAACGGCTTAAAAAGAGTAAATGTTTATTTTGGCTCACAGTTTCAGCCATGTTGGCTCCAGAGTGCTTGTCCCTGTTGCTTTGGGGCTGGGGAAGAATCAGTACATCATGGCAGAGGGTTCCTGTTCATTTCATGGCAGCTGGGAAGCAGACAAGGATTACTTGGGGTTCTTGTACACTCCAATGGCGTAACTTCCTCCAACAAGGTCCCACTCTAAAATTTCCACCCTCCTTCAGCTGGGGACCAAGCCTCCAACATGGGTATTTGGGGGGCACATTTAAGATCCAAATAGGACCAGCCACCACTAACAGATTTTTAAAGAAGCAATTGTATAGAGAGTATAAGAGCTGACTACACCTTTCTAGGCAAGAGAGAGACGGGTGTTCAAGCAGAAGGGGAGGGGTAATCGTTCTGGTCCCAAACACAGGCGGGAAGCTCAGAGAAGATGCGTAGAGCCTGCTGCTCCCCATCATCTGGTGTCTATACAGCTGATCATACTTCCAGGTAACCTGGCTGTCAGTATGTCTGTCCCAGAAGTCCCACCTCTGTCAGGCTTCACAGCTCCACTGGATGAATACTTTGTCCACCCTGGAGATGACTTGGCCCAAGAGAGAGGGGCAGAATAGGAGAGTGGAGTGACGTCTTCAATCTGAGCTAAGGCTGTAGACATGAAGTGCCCCAGAGAGCCGAGCTCCCCAAGAACTTCTTCCAGCAGCAACAACCACTTGGTTCTGTAGAGGGTACAATATAGACAGCATTCATGACACGTTCCCACCATGAAGCAGACATGACATCATGCTGTGCTCTGGAGACACAGAGGAAAGCAATGCTGCCCAGACCCCCATAGCTCCAACTTAGGTCTTTCCCTTTGTTCATACAACACTTTCTTGATCTGTAAGATCTAAAACCTACATTTGTGGAAGTTGACCCCAGCCTCTGTCTCCTGTACATAAAAAAATGGAAAATATGTAAGTGTGCTTATTCCAGAGCCATGCATCTGGAGTGATAAGGACTTAAACAGGGCTACCTTCACATATCATTCCTGCTGCCTAGTGTTTTCAGGCCCATCTTCCAGAATTACTTATTTCCAAAAACTTCTGCAGGTTGTGAGACATTTTAGTAATGGCAAGATCTTCACAGTTTGCAGTTAAATTTGATTTGGGGAGTTGTCAAAGTTATTATAAATCATTACTGGTAAATGAAGTGTGGCTGATCATGCTAGCTGCTAGCATTTTAGAGCAGGCTATGGCTTTCATCTTGTTGGTTTCATTTTAGCACAACTAACTGTCCCAAAATGATGATAATGACGTATTCCAAGTGGAGCCCTTTCTGGCACCTCCTAATACCCCAGTGTCAGCAAAAGAGAAAATCTTTTCAGTAACAAATGGTAATTTCTTTTCCCTTATTTATGTAATCACTAGTTTACGAAATGTGCTTTTACTTTGGCTATATTCTAAGTCTCCATTTCCTGGGCAAAGCATGCCCCTCGCTGAAGTTAACCCTTCACGGCTGCCTACCATCTCCCTAGTCTAACCATCTCAGGGTGTCCCCTTGAGGCCCATAGACCTGGCCAGCATAGAGAGCCACTGTCGTTAGCCCTGGGTCATGGTACATTGGTGTCTAAGGTCTTGGCTGCATTTTATCCTTCCACCTAAGCTGTGAGTGAGAGAGAGGTCATGTCTCACTGTTGCGTCTACCTCACTGCCCAGTGAAGCACCATAGTTAATGTTCTGCTGAGGCTCACCACATGACATGGGCAGTCTTAAGAAAAAAAGCACACAGACAGTGGCAGTGTTCCTTAGGAATGTATGTCTCCCTGCTGCCAATTCCAATAGATTCATGTGTCCTACCAGGGAAACCTGTCTTGTGAGTCCTAATTCAGGTCTCAGGAAAAGGCCACTCTGATGTGCTCACTAAGCCTTAATGCCCTGTCGAAATGTGAGCTGGGAAAGTGAGGGCTATTAATACTGACACACATGAACTGCAACTAGGAAAGCTAATTTGTAGAGTTGCACAGACCAGAATTAACTGAAGTCTTTGAGCTGGCCTTTATCACCACTGCCCTTGGTCGGTGTTCCTGCTAATGTGTTGATTTTTTTGAAGATGCATAAAATTGTAAATAAAAGCCCAGTGTATCCTTTGGAGAATACTTCCATTAGCTTAATAATTGCTGTTTCTAGTAGCTAATCCTATTGCATCCTGCTTGTCTTTGTCAGCGAGAATTGTTGGCCACCAGAGGACAGTTTCACCATGAGTCAGTCTCTCAAGCAGGGCCTTTGTCCCCAGCACCTCCCAAGCCTTACCTTACCAGACTGCTGTCTTCATGCCCTTAGGACTCCTGCACACTGCTCTCTTTAGCCTTTAGTCCTATGCCAGTCTCATGGACTGGCCTTTCCTGTGTATCTTCAAGAACAGTGACTGTCTTGTCTTTGTATTTTATAACCTAGCACAGTTCTATGGTACCAAATCCTGAAGTGAATGAACCATTTAGTGGTTTAGTTTGATTTCCTTTGTTTTCAGGCAGGGTCTCATTCTAACCCAGGCTAGCCTGGAACTCTTGAGTCCCAGGCTGGCCTCAAACTCCTACCTCAGCTTCTCATGCTGGGATTACAGGCATGAGCTACCACACCTGGCTCTCTAGTACTTACATATTAAGGTAAATTTCTTAATTCTATATTTATTAAAAATGTAATATTAAATGTATCCTTTAACAGTCCTGCTGCTGTGTTTCTCACCTACAAGGATATTTGCACAATTATGTAAAAAAAAAAAAAAATACAGGTGTAAGCATTGTCTGTAGTAGTTTAAAAAAATGGAAGTAACATAAATATGGAAATGTAATTGACCTGAATTATGGAATGTCCAGAGAATAAAGTATTGTTTAACTACTGAGAAAGATTAAATGTGCTGTGTACTTATTTGATAGGAAGTGAAGGTTGCTAAAAATGCAGTCATGGAATGTGTGTCTGTCTAGACCCATTTATAATAAGACTGACAGCGCAGCAAGGGTGTTGGTCATCAGGTAAAGGTGCTTGCTGCCCAGCCTGCCAGCCTGAGTTGAGTCTCTGGGACCCTCGTGGTGGGAGAAGAGAACTCAAGTGTCACGTGGTCCTCGGCACCACAAGTGTACCTCGGCACAGAAACATGCATGTAACACACAAAACAAACATTTAAATAAAACAACAAAATCTTATCAGTGGCTGTGACAGAGGTGCATCTTAGGCTGTGTGAGAAGTCGGTGCCAGAAGCTGCAGCTGCAGTGTGTTAGCAGCCATAGATGCGGCAGGAGTGGCTGACCTCAGCACCACACCACCAACACCCTTTAGTCATGGACCCAGAAATTCAAACTTGTAAAAATTTCATGATGGTCAGCCATTACTCCTCTTCCTCTTCTCTCTTAGTCTCCCTACTCTGCCAGGCCATATGATAAACTAGTTAACATGTCTCAAAAAAAATTTTTTTTCATGTCAGGAAAATTTTTTCCCACTATTTAAATATGACAGTCATTTTTTTAAAAAAAGTCAAATATAGTTGGCTCGAAGGCTATACTCCGCTAATGCCTGCTGTAGAGTAGGAGTCAGGGAGCATTTTAAAAGTGGGGTAAGGGCTGGAGAGATGGCTCAGAGGTTAAGAGCACTGACTGCTCTTCCAGAGGTCCTGAGTTCAATTCCCAGCAACCACATGGTGGCTTACAACCATCGTTATGAGATCTGGTGCCCTCTTCTGGTGTGCAGATACACATGGAAGCAGAATGTTGTATACAAAATAAATAAAATCTTAAAAAAAAAAAAAACAAGTGGGGTAAGCTCATGTGTTACCTTTTTTTTTTTTTCTAAAATTTAAGACGTGAGATTACCAGATCTAGTGTCAAAGCACAGGTCCTGTACTTACCCTTTCCTTAGACCTCACAGAGACCAGCGAGCTCCCAAACCTTGAACTTGCCTGTAAAACACACACCACGGTTGTTCAGCAGTTGCCTTAAGTACAAGGAGCTGGGGGGTTGGGGTGGTCAGACCTTGGCAGGGGATGGGGAGGTACTTACCTCAGGAGAAATTAGTACATACTGTGCCTGGGAGAAAAAAAGAGCAGGGAGAAGACTATTAGTGTAATTACGTGATTACTGTTCATAAAGAGCTTTGAACCGGCATGTCTGCTTCATGTTCACAAGTGTTTCCAGACTCTCCTTACAAATATGCATGCTCCTTATCTATAGGAGCTTAGATCCTAACACATAATCCGTTGTATGAAATCATTTACTTGGGAATGTTTGCCCTGTGGATTAGGATCAAGTCAGCCCAAGTGACTAATGATGACCACTTCAGGAAGGTCAGTTAAGTGGGTTTATTCCAAGATAAAACAGTTGGCAGATATTTACACCCATATTCTGACGGTTCTATACAGTATACTGATGACTTTATTCGTGAGACTAGCTTCCTACTGTAGAATTTCCACTTGCGATGTGTCAGCTCTCAGGAAGTCTAAGTTTTTGCAGCATCTCAGACTTCAGACAGCATGCTCAACACCCATACTGTTTGATTAAAATTCAGCACTTAGGAGGAGGTAAGGGTAGGGAAATCGGGAGTTTGAGAAACAGGTCTTAGCTCGGGTCCCAGGCTGCCATTTGCAGTGTGACTTGAACAGAAAGAAGCCCTCTGTCCTTTGGTCTCTTTGTCATTAGCATCCAAGTAGCTTTATAGCTTTGAGGTGGATTCAGCTATACGGACTGCTTGTTGTGTGCACACAGTGAGACACAGTACTGCTAGCCTATAATCCCTGCACTAGTGAAGCAAAGGCAGGGGACTACCACAAGTTCCAGGCCAAATAGGTCTACATAGCAAGACCCTGCTATTTAGGTTCACCTCCGACCTCCACAACAGTAGCATTTCAAAGTGTAGAAAATACTAGAAGAATATATACTCCCACTAATGGGAAAGCTGTAGAGTAGAAGTCTTAAGTGGGTTAATTTTAATGCTCTTCTTTGCATTTTTGTATTTTCTACATTTTTCACACTAAACTTTCATTTTGCAATTTAAGAAATATTTTTTTGCCCTGAGGCTTTACTTCTTTTTTTCTTCCATTCATTTATTTAGTTCATAAATAAAGTCTTGCACAATTATGATACAGAATACAGTATGTTCACAATGGCATGGCTAAATTAAACCAATTAACATGTTACATCACACATATTCATCATTTTTGTTTTGAGAACACTTAAAGTATACTATCTTTTAAAATATAGCATATTATCAACCATATTTATCATGCTCTCAGTAGACCTCAAGACTTCACAGTCCATGCCTCTTGTCCAACTGCAGTTTTATATCCTTAAACCAATCATTTCCCCATTGTTAAAAGACCCACATTGAAGCCTAATAGCCACAATTCTGCTCTCTGTTCCCATAAGTTCATCATTTCTAAGAAATATTTTTTTGTTTATTTTTGAGACAGGGTCTCACTTTGTATCCCTGATAGGGAACTCACTATGTAAACTAGGCTGGCCTCAACTGCCTTTACCTCCTGAGTGCTGGGATCAAAGGCATGTGCCACCACACCTTAATTTTCAAATTTAAGAAAAATAAAATAACCAAGCTAAATGCTTGGAAAGATAAGGAAAGCCATCAGAGAAAGGAGTAACACAAGCAATAAACGAGAAACAAAAGGTTGCAGGTTTTAGTGTTAATTTCATTGACCAGAATCTGCTTTTAGTCCTGTGCCCTGGGCACCTACTCAGGCCATGACCAGCTGTGAACAAGGACCAAGTCCGACTAGACTCCAGCTCCAAAGGCAACCAGCCACGCTGTAAGCACATGGGCAGCTAGGTAGCACACGCCTGGCAGATGACAAAGCACGGGACCTCCAGCCATTTCTGAGCTCCCTCATCATGGAAATCCATAGACCACCTTTACCTTCTCCTCTGGACATGGAGTCATCCAGGATTTGCATTTGCCTGTCATGTCCCCAAGGGTGGTATGCTTGCCATTATAAATGTAAACTCGTCCATCTTCTCCCCCTAGAAGTCCAGAAGTAACGTCTGTTATCCTCAGTGGGGCAGCCATGATGAT
This sequence comes from Cricetulus griseus, assembly GCF_003668045.3. Taxonomy (NCBI): domain Eukaryota; kingdom Metazoa; phylum Chordata; class Mammalia; order Rodentia; family Cricetidae; genus Cricetulus; species Cricetulus griseus. The sequence goes on along the minus strand of NC_048596.1, from coordinate 246,250,605 downwards.
TTCATCTGTTAACCAGAAGTGGACAGAGGCATTAGACTGTTATTAGTCTTCTTCCCTCTCTCTGGATCCCGAGCCTACCTCCCACAAGTAATCAGCATGGCCTTCCATCTGTCATGGCTTTGTCCAGGTCAGTTAAAGGCCTTTGCTTTCCCTTTGCCTTCCACCACAATGGGCCTAGTGACTTTCCCGCTAAGTCTTTAGGAAGTGCAGATTGTTGTTTGTGCATCTAGGTTCAGATCTATCAGAAGCCCTTGAACCCAGGTATGGCACACACATGTCATGCCAGCACTTGGGGGATGAAGGTAGGAGGATCAGTCATCGAAGAAAAGCCTTGACTACATGAGGAGTTGGAAGCAAACCTGGACTATGTGAGACTTTGTATTTAAAAAACAAAAACCATGCCCCTTGGGCCAGTGAACTATCAGAGGGCCAAATCTTGGCTGTCTAACTGGACACAGACAGGTCCACTGGGTATAAATGGAGTGACTTTAGCTAAAGTCACTATTCCCACCTTACCTAAGCCATCATCATCCAGGTCAGTCAGGTGTAGAATGCTACCAAATCTAGAAAAGCGCCTGTCTCCGCTGAAGGTGCTGAGCAAAGCAGGCTGTGTCTTCTCCAGGGCTAGTTCATACATTCGAGTAGCTCCACCCTGGTGCAGGTTCATGGTTAGGAATGCCATTTTAGACACGACATCTGAAATAAGCCACAGGGTCTCCTAGTGTCATAAGAGTGATGATAGGATCCCACCAGTATTCTATTTGCCCCCTCAGGCAGGTGCACTTTGAGTGGAGACCCAGAACGGTGCATGGTTCCTGGGGTGGTTAACTCCAGCAGGTTGGAAGACATGACTAGCAATGCATGGGCACTGAGGTGCATGCAGGCAGCTCAGTGACCCCATCACACAGCACCTGTGATCCACCCACCCCTCAAGTACATTCTTCTCCACCAGACTATCTTGCCATCTTTTCCTACCTTCCTTTTCTCCCCCTCCTTTGAGACAGGCCAGCCTCAAATTCAATATCTAGCTGAGGAAGACCTTGACCTTGACCTCCTGATCATCCTGCCCCTCCCGAGTTCTGGGATTATAGATGTGCATCATATATAATGATATTTTTTTGCTTACTATTGTATTTCTTAGAGCAATTTACCACAGAAGTCTGGGAACTTTTAACTATAACTATCCAATAGAGTCATAAGAAAAGTAAAACAAAGGGCAGGAAAGATGGCTCAGCTGTTAAGAGCACTGGCTGCTCTTCCACAGGACATGGATTCAATTCCCAGCACCCACATGGCAGCTCATAACTGTAATTCCAGTTCCGGGGGATCTGACACCTTCACACCAATGCACATAAAATGAAGTTAAATAAATCATTTTTTAAAAAAGGAAAGAAAATAAAATAAGGTATGTGTACCTGAAGAGTTTGGAAATGGCTTCTTAGAAAAAGGACAGAGAGGCCCCTTTACAGTGCTCTCTGCAGCTTGTTCTCACATTGTCCTGTCCCCAACCATACTGCCAAGCCTTTGCCAAATACACTCTTACTATAATTTAGAAATGATTGTCCAGCACTTTGCAGGGAAGGTCTCAGGAAAGAATGGTTCCTCTCATCTGGGGATCTCCCTGAGGTGCCCATCACATCAGAAAAGTAGCCCATAGTTTTCCCAGCTCTGGTTTCTATGCCTAAGGCTCAGCCCCTCCTCCAGAATAGTGTCAAAGCTCCAGAATAGTGTCAAAGCAACACCAGACTGTTTGCCTCAGAGGATAGTGGCAGGTGCAAATGAGAAAATGTAATATATGTAAGAATAAACATATTTTTGAAGAATATTTGACAAAGAGCATGGTCATGAAAAGATATAGATGTATTTTTAAATTAAGAATGAAAATTATGTAAGGAAGCTGCTGGTGGATCTTCTATCCTATCCCTTAGTCCCCATAATTTCAAGTGGCCATTATTAAAGAACTTGGTTACCCTAGAACTAAAAATAAAGGAATAAAAATAATTTTAAAATTTTAAATAAAAGTTAAGCTTTTTAAATACTTACTCTGTATGTGTGTCTCATGTGCATAGGTGAGTGCCCACAGGAGCCAGAAGGTGGCAGATGTGAGTCACATGGGATGGGTGCTGGGAACCAGAAGAGCACCCAGCACTCTTAACCACTGAGTCATCTGTCTACCTCATGAGTTTTGTGTGTATTTGTTGAGGCAGGATACTCTCAAACTCACTATGTAGCAGAGGCTTGCCTTGAACTCCTGACCTCCAACCTCTTATTTGGCCTGCAGGAATGGGAACCAGCAGAGTCAATTCCAACTTTTTTGGTGAGCCTGGTCTAAATGGTGTCTCAATAACAAAAACAGAAACAAAACAGAAAAACTCTTCTCTAGGTCTGGGGTCAGTAGTGTGGTAGCTTTAGACACACTTTCATACATCATTTTCTTTCTTTCTTTTTTTTTTTTTTTTTTTTTTTTTTTTTTTTTTTTTTTTTTTTTTTTTTTTTTTTGTTTTTGGAGACAGGGTTTCTCTGTGTAGCTTTGGAGCCTATCCTGGCACTCACTCTGGAGACCAGGCTGGCCTCGAACTCACAGAGATCCGCCTGCCTCTGCCTCCCGAGTGCTGGGATTAAAGGCGTTTGCCACCAACGCCCGGCTCATACATCATTTTCAACAACTTTTGAAATAAATACTATAACTATTTTACAGGTGATGATAAGAAGTTCAGAAAGGCTAAATAACTCACCAAAGGTACACAACTTGCTACTCGTGATTTTTTAAAAAGAATTATTTAAGTCCACTTGTGCCTGGCAAGTTCCCTTGACTTTCTGCTAAGGCAATATGGTCAAAGAGCCTTATAGCATGTTGTTGTGGTATATTTGATCACACTATGACACCCCAAGACTGTTTTCATAAAGTTAACCTTGAGTCATGGGGCGGAGCCACTGACTAGTTGACAAGATTTAGTTATTGAGAATACAGAGGAGCCCAAATATGGATAGAGTGTCACCGGAAGGAGTAGAGAGAGACTTGGAGATTCAAAGGCTTTTGTCCTTCCCTTTTGGTATGGGAAGTGTGGAGAGGTCAGCTGGTCACTCCTCTACCACATCTTTGATCTAACAAGTTTTCACCCCAATATCTGACTTCCGAGTCTTTATTGGTAAATTAGATTAAACAAGATTAACTAGATTAAAAAAAAAATCCAAAAAAAAAAAGACAAAAACCACTCCGGGTGTTGGTGGAGCACGCCTTTAATAACAGCACTCAGGAGTCAGAGGCAGGCTGATCGCTGTGAGTTCAGGGCCAGCCTGGTCTCCAGAGAGAGTGCCAAGATAGGCACCAAAGCTACACAGAGAAACCCTGTCTCGGAAAAAAAAAAAAAAAAAAAAAAAAAAAAAAAAAAAAAACCAAAAAATTCCAAAATGACTTATAAAACTAACAAATGCCTTTCATTTGACTAGGTATGAAAAAATAATATTTTTATTATTAAAAGATAACACTTTTTTGTCAGGACCCATGAAAAAGAGTTCATTCCATCTTACTACAAGTTCAGAGAGCTCAAATCTGTCTTACTGTCTATAAAACATTAGCTTAGCAGGCTATATGATGTTCACACCTTGGTGGTGAATGTCTCTTATCTAAGTAACAATAGGTTTGGGCCCAGGTGGGTTTACTCTCCACCCTGCAGGCTGAATGTGTGGCTACAAAATACCTGGAGGATTTAGGAAGTAAGTCTCTTTGCCCCTTATGCAAGATAATAGAAGTCTTCTGCCTTTTGTCCTCACTGTTGGTTGAATACATAAGATAGTGTATGAATAAACTGGGGCACATTCAGTATGGAATGAATCTGCCCTCCCAACAGCTATCCTGTGTCTCTGTTCTTAACCCCCTTTTGCTAGCCTTTCCCTCATCCACACACCCCCACTCAGGTATGAACCTGGCACTGCTCAGCTGGCTCCGATTGCAGCCCCACAAACAGTCCCTGACACTTTTTCTGTTGCCAAAAATATTTTTTTAATTTCCTTTTTCTTTCTTTTTTTGAGGGGAGATTTTCAAGACAGGGTTTCTCTGTGGCTTTGGAGGCTATCCTGGAACCAGCTCTTGTAGACCAGGCTGGTCTCAAACTCACAGAGATCGGCCTGCCTCTGCATCCCGAGTGCTGGGATTAATTTCTTTATTCTTATTTTACATGCATTGGTGTTTTGCCTGTATGTGTGTTTATGCGAGGATGTCAGATCTTGAAGTTACAGACAGTTGTGAGCTGCCATGTGTGTGGAAAAAGCAGTCAGTGCTCTTAACCGCTAAGCCAATTTTGTCTTAACAAAGAACCTGTCAAAAAAGGAACTCCCTAAGTTAGGGTTGGGGCAGGGTTTTGGTTTTGTCTTCCAGGAGAATAAATGCATCTGACTAAGGAATCTAAAAACTGCTGGACAAATGGGATATCTGAAGAAGAAGGATGAATTATCAAGAGAAAACATCCCAAGAAAGGGAGTAAATTGGCGTAATGGTATTACACACCTACAACACGGTAGAATTTCATAAATATTCCCAAATGCTTGTTTCTGCTGTTATCTACAGACATATAAGGCAAATGGTCTTTTTGTAGTCCCAATTCAATTTTTTTAAAAAAAATTATTATTTTGTTGTTGTTATTTTTCGAGATAGGGTTTCTCTGTATTACTTTGGAAGTTGTCCTGGAACTCACTCTGTAGACCAGGCTGGCCTCTAACTCACAGAGATCTGCCTGTCCCTGCCTCCCAAGTGCTGGGATTAAAGCAATGAGCCACCAATACCTGGTTTTCACTTAAAAATTAAAGCTGGTTTTGGAGTTGGAGCACGACTCTCCTTCTCTAAACATAAGCATTCTTGTTAAAGGAAAACCCAAAATATCTGTCTCATGTCAGAAGAGCCACGTGGTATGCGACAGAATAAAACAAAAACTATGGGACTATTCTATTGCTATTAATCTCATCATCCTTTGATTTCCACTTGATTCTTTAAAACCCTTCTTAGGGTATTAAATATTATCTCAAAATTTATAAGATTATTGCATATATTTAAGCTTTCTGTGGTGACACTAATGATCCTACAGAGTATTAACTAATTCTAGAAATAAGCTTTATCTCTTTTCCTTTACATGATTTAGGGCTTGAGTCCTAAGCAGGTAAATAGAAACTAAGTACCCCGGATATATTTAACAGGTGATGATCCTTTAACTGTTCAGAGATCTGCGGCATATTACATTTAAAATATTTTAAGTTTTCTGCATTGAGATCATTCCAGGCAATGACCTTTGGGGTCTCCAAGATGACAAATCCACCTGCAATGTGGTAATGCCACTAAGCTGACAAACACAACCCAAAGATCAACTTCAGACTATAAACTCCTCAGGACAATTTCAAAGCAGTTAGCTAAAATGGTCCAGCATCTCAGACTCCTCCAGCCAGGACTTCAGATAAGCCCTGCACTTTCCCATCACACAGACACTGAACAACAAATGATACAGCTGACTCTCCCAGGACTTGACCATTATCTCAATTTTATCAGGATTCCCTAAAGATGCTGTTGCCCCCAGATATAGAAAGTAATTTTAAGAACACAATGCCCATACACCCAAAAGGTCATGTGGGTGGTTTTTGATTGTTCAGTGGAATATGGATGTACATCATTATTTAGGAGGATTAGTTGTGAGTTGTTTTTGGTCATGGTCAGGGAGAAAACTAAGAAATGGAGGTTAGATTCAGGGATCTCTTTCTGAAAAGAAAAAAGGGGGTATAGGAATGATAGGATAAAAGGGTAGATTATTAAATCTACTTTTAAACTAAAAAGCAACTACTAGTCTCAAATATTTTACACTGGTATAAACTTTTGTATATTGATATAAATTTAAGGTTATTTTTGTTGTAACATACTGTATATATGTTCCTAATCTTGAATTTACCAGCTCATTTAAAAATGTAAAGTTCTAGTCCTTGAAAGCTATTATTACAAACTATTTGGGATAATTAAGAAATTCAGGTTAGTTGTTATCCATCTACAATAATCAAACTTGTGGTAATGTTAGGAATGTTTTCAAGATCAAACAGCTATGCATTTTAGATAGATAGGTGGTCTTCAAACACTTCAGAGGCCTACAGAATATGGCATTTAAGATGTTTTAACAACGTAAGGCTTTTCAGGACAGTGAGACACATCTCCTGTCAACACCATTCTACTTGAGAGAAGATGATGAGCATCGAAGAACCTCCATTTGGAGTTTGCTTTTATTGTGTCAAAGTAAGCCACTGGGCAAGAAACTGCCCCTGCCTCTACTGCTGGCAAGGACACAAGAGAAGGCAACTGCTGAACTTTGCCAAATTCTGCTTCCCAGAAAAGTCTTTCAGATATTCTCGGCCTGTTGGCCGAAGATGGATGCCCCAATGTTGCAGAGGAACCTTGAGTGATTGTCCAGGAAGCCAGTGACCTCTGTAATTTTTATAGTTTTTAGACGTTGTTTTTTTTTTTTTCTGTTCTTCCTGTATACTCAGGTAATATTTTATCCTTCTCAGGTCTCTAATAGAGATTGAAGACTAGATAGTTATACCATTTTCTTTGTTGCTAAATTCAGAAAAGAAACTTACAAAAGAGATATAAAGCTTATAAGGTTAAGAACATAAAAGTTTAAGCTATTTATCTAAGAAGACAGTTTAAGGCCTAAAAGAATATTTTAGGCTGGTAATACAAGTTACAGAAAGTGGTTTAGGTATAAAATTTTAGATTCATCAAGATAGGATAGATAATAAAGTATTTTCTCTGCCAAATACAAATGGACTGGACAATGTAATTCTTACCTGATAATTGTTCTTATTGTATATAGTTTTACTGTATTAGAGTTAAAGCCTTTCCTTTTTATTAAGACAAAAGGAATAAGTATTGTGGGATATTTGATTGCATTATGACACCCCAAGACTGTTTTCATAAAGATAACCTTGAGTCAGGGGGCGGAGCCATTGACTAGTTCACAAGAATTAGAGAGAAGAGGAGGCCCAGGATATGGATAGAGAGGTACAGGAAGGAGTAAGGAGGGACTTGGAGATTCTCAGGCTATTGTCCTTCCCTTTTAGTCTAGGAAGAGTGGAGGGGAGGTCAGTTGGTTGCTTCTCCACCACATCTTTGTTCTATCAGGTTTTCGTCCCAGTATCTGACTTCCGAGTCTTTATTGGTAATAGAACAACTACATTAAAAAAAACAGCATGTGGGTAACCTACCATGAGTAGGGGCTCCAAGCAATAGCACTTGTGTTAGGGTCCCATTCAGCCTCACATGGCCACTTGACAGGGAGGTACCCAGCTTTCCCATTGTCTGCAAGGAATAATTGATCATTACTGATCAGCCAAGCTAGCTGCAGCACGACTTTCAGAAGGAGGCTGTGGTACCTTATCTCCTGAAATAGTAATTTCGCTCTGGCGGTTTGGAGGAAAGTAGCCATACACCCTTCCCAGGCTGTTTTTCTCATGGTTCCTATGGCTTGAGCGTGCCAACCTGGAGAAAACACAATGGTTAGTGGCAGGTGCAGGATGCAGAGTCCTGGGGATTAAGGTCCAGGGACAAAGCTGAGCCTCACCCCATCATGCATCCTCTGGGCTCTGTCCTGTGATCCTGGACCACAGACACTGGCACCTATGCAGTTAATCTCACCAACATGGAGGCTCCCAGGTCTCACATCCAACCTCTACCTCCCCACTACAGCAAAAGCAGGGATGCCCACAATAGCTGGCACCTGCCCCTATGTACATTGTTTCCCCAGATGCCAATGCCAAGACTGACCTGCTGACATTCTTCCAGGTGGGGCTCCCAACCAGCAGCAGGGTTCTGTTTGTCACTGTGACCCCATGAAGGGAGTAGCCAAACCAAGAGAAGTCCTCTTCACCGCTCACCTTCCAGTCAGCTTCCTCCACAGTCAGTATTTCTAAAGAAAAAACCCATCTCCATCAACCAACCAACTAATCACCAATCAGTGACACCCAGTCCCAATAAACGAACATGAAAGAAACAAAGTAAGGTGTGGTATGGGCATGGTGATTACATATATTATCTTAGAATTTGGGATGTGGAGGCAGAAGGACCAAGGGTTCAAGGTCATCCTTGGCTCTCTGTACTTTGAGACTAGGTGGGTGGCATGAGACCCTGCCTTAAAACAAAACAAAACCCCTACATGACTAAATGAATGGTACCCACTCCCTTTGTGAGGGAGGACCTGGAACTGAAAGGAAGCATCCTGTTTATGAACATATGAGAACTAGGTCCCTTCTGAGATTTTACCAGAACCCCTTTGTCATATATGGATCCCAGGACCCCAACATCAGAAGTAGATGTCACTCTTCAGACAAGAAGTATGTTTGTGGAGCTCATTTCCAACGGGTAAAGATACTATTTAGAAAAGCATTTCTCTCCCGGCGTTGGTGGCGCACACTTTTAATCCCAGCACTCAGGAGGCAGAGGCAGGCGGATCTCTGTGAGTTGAAGGGCAGCCTGGCCTCCAGAGCGAGTGCCAGGATAGGCTCCAAAGCTACACAGAGAAACCCTGTCTCAAAAAACAAAACAAAAAAAAAAAAAAAAAAAGAAGGAAGGAAGGAAGGAAGGAAGGAAGGAAGGAAGGAAGGAAGGAAGGAAGGAAGGAAGGAAGGAAGGGAAAGAAAGAAAGAAAGAAAGAAAGAAAGAAAGAAAGAAAGAAAGAAAGAAAGAAAGAAAGAAAGAAAAGCATTTCTCAGGGTAGTTGGAATGGCTGGGATAACTTTGGCCTCAGCCTTCATAGAATTTCTATTTCACACTTTGAAGCTGTGAGAATAACCTCTTCCACCAGGGCCATACTGCTCTGGGTGGCCTATGCTGCCACCCTGGGCCATGGTGTCAATTGGACACAAACTGTGGTCAAGGGCCATGTCTGGGTCTGTGGCCCTACTGCAGCTGGGGTCTGTATTGATGTCCATGGCTCCTGTTATCATCAACAGGAATCCTGTGAATACCCAGGGTTGAGGCTGCCGCCTGAGGCCATGTTGGTGTCTGAGGGTCATGCTGCAGCTGGGGCCATACAGATCTGAGTGTCCTTCACTGCCACACAGGGCTATGGTGATATCTGGGCCCAAGTTTCAGTCAAGGATCACAGATCCAGATGGGGTCTGCATTGATGTCTGTGGCCTGTGTTACCACCAAACACTGTAAGGATGGCCGAGGTCAGGGCCACCACACTTAGAGATGTCCTCACCCCTCACCACAGGCCTGGGAGAGCTGGCCCTAATGATATAGGCATATTAGAGCTGGCTGCACCCCTTGCCTGAGGGGGCCCGTCCCAGTGGCCAGGACTGACCAAATCAGCTATCACCCTGACCCACAGACTTTGAGTTGACATACTCCAACATCTACCGCATCTATGACGGGAAGGAGTACGTAAGGGGAATGGGGAACCATGGCCACAAGATCTCCATGACGCAGAGCAACAGCAGGATATCAGAGGAGTCTCGGTGAGGGTCCAGCATTGATGGTTTACTGGAAGCCGGAGGCCTTGAATCAGACCAACAACACATTACACAATGAACATTTGCAAGTAAAGCTGAGTGGACCAAAGGGTATACTCAACACACTGCAGCTCCCAATGACACTAAGATGAATGAAGAGGTGTTGGAGAGGAAGGAAAGATGAGGAATAAAGTGGGTGTTTTGTTTGTTTGCTTCCTTGCTTTATTTTATTTTTAATTAATTAAAATTTTTTTCTCTCGGGGGTGGGGGAAATGCCATGGGGGTGAGGGGCAGATATGGACAGACTGGGAAATGAGCAGGATTGGAGTACATGATGTGAAATTCTCAAAGAATCAATTAAAAATTTTGTTTAAAAAAGGATAACCTGCTGGGTGGTGGGTGGATCACTGCGAGTTGAAGGCCAGCCTGGTCTACAGAGTGAGTTCCAGGAAGGACAGCCTCCAAAGCAAAACAGAGAAACCCAGTCTAAAACCTTTCCCCTCAAAAAAAAAGCCTCTTGTGATTTTTTTTTTTTTTTTTTTTTTTTTTTTTTTTGGTTTTTAGAGACAGGGTTTCTCTGTCTAGCTTTGGAGGAGCCTTTGTGATTTTTATATACTCAGTGAGCAATGTTTTTTAAACATTTATGGTGTGTGTGTGTTTGTGTGTGTGTGTGTGTGTGTTTGAGTACACACATGCCATGACATGCATGTGGAAGTCAAAGAGCAACTTTTTGGGAGTTAGTTCTCTCCCTCTACGATATGGGTTCTGGAGATCAAGCTCAGGCTGTCAGGCTTAGCAGCAAGCCCCTTACCCACTGAGCCATCTCACCTGCCCTCATTGGCGACTCTCTCCCCATCTGTTGCTAGTCCCTGTCAGCAAGAGATCCTGTCTCTTAGCACGTGACATAACACATTCAGGAAAAAAACAACACAGGTCCATATGCAAGAGATATCATGCAGCCATAGTCGAGCTGGAATCCCTGTCCCTCCCCACCAGTTTCTACCTTTGTCACTCTGTCTGGGACGTGAATAAAAGGCAGCAACAATCCCTCTCTGCTTCCCTCCACCAGGTGCAAAAGGTGAACCCATCACCAGGTCAGGCTGGCCATCTCCATCCATATCTGCTGACAGGAGGGTCCAGCCCAGGTTACAGTAGGTGTCCTTAGAAGGGAAAAAGGAATCCATCAGCCCCAGAGGCCACGGGCAGCAGCTCAGTGAGTCCCTGACACAAGGCGGAGACGTACCTTGCAGGAGATGGTGATGTTGGGGGAAGGAGACAGCGTCCCTTGCTGGGACCCATAGTAGACATACACTGAACCCTAGACAAGCACAAATGACAACAAACCATATGCTTTCATGGTGTTAAGAACCCCGAACCCTAAACCACAGCAAAACAGAGAGGATTCACTGTCCCCAGAAACTCAGTCTGGACATGGGAGTGTATCATTGTTGTTTGTTTAACACAAGGTTTTGCTGTGTATTTATCCCGTACTGGCCTGGAACTCACTGTGCAGGCCAGGCTGGCCTTGAACTCAAGGCCATCCTCCTGCTTCAGCCTCCTGTCAGAGATAACAGCCATTCATCACCATGCTTAGCTATGTTTCTTTTAAACCTTCACTTCCATGAGACTTAAGAGAGCCTCGAAGGAAGAGGGGGGCATTTTATCCCTGCCTCCCAGTCTGTAGTCACTGCTGTGTGTGGCCAAGGACCCGACCAGCTCTTCTCCAGAACACACTCCCTCTCAGTTCCCATCTCCTCCCTGAAAGGGACTCTGCTCCCTGGCCCTGTCCTCTTCCCCACCTCTGCCTCCTTCCCAGACTTACATTGTAGGTGAGCTGTCCTGAGCCCACGGAGGGGGCACCCACAGCCAAGTCCGGCAGCCCATCCTTGTTGAAGTCCACCACGGCCAGAGCTGAGCCAAAGCGACCTGAAGGCTGAGGAAACACAAATCAGTTCTCTGGGCTAAGCATGGCCTCCAGATTCCCAGTGTAGAGAGCCTGGGCCCCAACCTATTGCCTGCAGGCTGAGGCCCAAAACCTCACTGCTTGGTAGTACATTTGGGACACATCTGGGTAGCTCTGCCTTAGGAGATGTTGGGCAAGTCTGTCTGTCTGGAGGAGAAGCTGAAGTACAAGAAAACAGACAGTCCTGAGGAACTCTAGATCTGTAGACATGGTCTTGTGTGTGCACTTCAACCCACACTACAGTATCCTCTGTGTGTGTGTGTACATGTGTGTGTGAATGTGTGTGTGCATGTGTGTGTGTATGTGTGTTTGTGCATGTGCTTGTGTTGGTGCATGTGTATGTATTTGTGTGTGTGTGTGTGTGTGTGTGTGTGCTTGTGTATTTGTGCATATGTGCATATGTGTTTGTGTGTTTGTGCATATGCGTGCACGTGTGTGTGTGTGTGTGTGTGTGTGTGTGTGTGTGTGTGTGTGTGGTGCTCGGTGTTGAACTGAATGTCTCACACATGATAGGAAAATACCATTGAACTATATCCCCAGACTTTTTGGTTTTTTTTTTCCATTTTGAGATAGGGTCTCACTAAATTGCCCAAGCTGTCCTTGAACTCATTTAGTAACTTAGCCAGGCCTTGAACTTGTGACCCTTCCTTCTGTCTCAACCTCCTGAGTAGCTAGGCTGGGAGGCCTACACCACCAAGTCTAGCTGAAAGTTTCAGTAACAGCTACAAAGTAACAGCAAGTGACTTCTGTCCAACACTCTTGATGTAAGGGCAGAGTCACACTGCTTGGCATGGTAGCTGCCAGCCTAAGATGGCTATATATTTCAATTTCAAGTAATTAATACAATACCAGTCTCCCTACGGAAGGCCTCACCCTCCCTGGGGAGCAGAAAGAGTATGGGATAGGTAGGGTGTTAGTTGGGGGGGGGGGCAGGGGAGGAGGAGAGGAGAGGGAACTGGGATTGACATGTAAAATAATATTTCTAATTCAAATAAAAAATAAACAAAACCAGTCTCTCAGCTGTAATGGTCCCATTTCACACACACAAACGCCCATTTTTGACGGTTCTTACACTGTAGAGCATAGCTGTGGGATCTCCCCACCATGGCAGAAAATTCCAGCAAGCTTTACATGGATCAAGTTCAGGGCTGTTGTTACAAACCTCACATCCCTTTCATAAGATGAAAAATTGTTCTATTCCAACATAATTTGTTCCCAACATAGATGTTTCTCTATGGATACTTTTCCTGCTCCTATCTAAAATCAGCCTAAACCTAACTCATCAGCTGCTTCTGTATGCCTTCCGCAGCTTACACCACAGTGGATTATCTGGTGATGGTGATTTGCCACATCACATATGGCCCAGTGCCCCATATATTATCCAATGACTATGCCTATGGTGTGTGCAATGGTATCTGTGGCATCTGGCCTTTTGAAATGATACAGGAACATGACAAAGGACAGGGGACTACTCCAGGACTAGATGCATGCTAGGGTTGGGTGGGGACCAGTGATGAGCTGAGCCTTGCCCTCTGCAGATGAGCTGTGTCATCTTCAGCAGCTGTGCTGTTAATCTCTGTTAAGATCCCGCCACTCTTCACAGCAAAGCACAGAGTAGATTTGAAACAGCAACCCTAATACTCTCTGGGAGCCAAGGACAAAGGGAGGCTCATGATGACACAGGGCTGGGCACAGGCTTCCAAAGTCCATGCCTTCTTCTGATCATCTTCCAAACTGCCAAAGGTCACAGGGGAGAAGGGCATTGTGGAGCCACCACCTCCCATCCCATGTGGACCTAGAGAATGTGTCATGCAGGAAGCCACTGCCCAGAATTTTGGACTTTACCCACCAGTCTAATAGCAGTGACTGTGCAGTAGTAAAAGAGACAGGGATGGCTTGATTTATTTTGGAAATACTTCATGGGATGTCAGAGGGCTCCAGAAAATGGAATAGCCTTTACAGTGTGACCTCATACACCGGGTAGGCAACTGACTTCTATATGGCATGGTCACAACTGCTTTCATCAGAGCATAAACTAGATCACAAGCCCCTGGTGCTTTTGATTTTCTTGTCTTTACAGACAGGCATGATGACATCTTTTCCCCCACAGCATTAATATCTAGCAATGGAGAAGTGACTTGCCCAATCAGACAGCCACCACTGACCCCCCCCCCCCAAATCTAGATTCCTAATCCTAGGCACTTGACACTCAGATTCACGGTCAGTCCAATGCCACCAAAGCCTCTTCTGTGACCAGCAGACAGACTCTGGAGTTCTTCCTTGCTACTAAAATGGTTAATGCCTTCTGTGTCTGCAAAGCCCTCCAAGACCCAAGAGGAATGAACACTCCGATTCAGTGATAAACACATACAGTGACTGAGAGTTTCCCCTACGGATGAAAAACTGCTCAAAGTAAAGCAATGACATCTAAGCAAAGCCTGGAGTTCAAAGATGGGCCGATGGCAGGTTTTTACTGTGATAAACACCCTGTAATTATAGAAGACGGTGGAAATGATGAAAAGCATATGGGAATTCTGTCCTCAACCACTGCACTGCAAATCACCAAGAAACTGCAGCCTTCATGCTACCAACCTCAGTACTTGGAAGAATAGGCACTGAGGAGTCCAAGGCCTGCCTGGGCTACATGGTGAATTCCAGGGAAGCCTGGGCTACAGTGTGAGACCCCATCTCTTAGAAAAGAAATCAAATTCCACATGTCCACCTGAAGCTGGTGTGAACAGCATGTGTATTTGGGGAAGGCATTGTATTTCCTACTCGAAGCTAGCAACAGATTGAGATCAATGAAGTGAAGGTAACTGTTCACTATAATCATTCCCCTTACTAGTGACTCATCTGGAGAAGGCGTCTCAAAATGTGCTGTGTTAAGACTGGAGGCAGTGGCTCAGCAGTAGGGTGCTACCTAGAACCCCTCCAATGAGGGACTGGGGGCATGGCTTAGTGGGTAGAATGCTGACCCAGAATCCTCCAGCTCAGGGGATATGGCTCAGCAGTAGAGTGTTTGTTTAGTACTCTCTGTGAGAAGCTAGAAAGAGGGCTCAGCCAGAGTGCTTGCCTAGTAGCCTGAGTGAGGCGCTGGAGTGGGGTTCAGTGATAGAGCAATTCCCTGACATGTGTGAAGTCCTGGATTTAACCCCCAGTACCAGAAAGACAATGAAAACATACCAAAATGTTAGTAATGCCTTACTCACCCCTAAGAGAGGAAAGACATGACAGGAGGTCTCACCTGGAAGCCCTGCAGGATCCCGTGGGCCTCCTTGTCTAGGTCTAGGTTGATGGGGGGCAGGCCCAGATCGTTGCTGTAGATGATATACACCCGTCCAATCTGGAAGAGGCCAGGGTGGCTGTAGCCTGGTGCACCCACCACGAGGTCACTGTGCCCATCCTGGTTGAGGTCAGCTGAAGCCATGACCCTTAGAGAAGAAGAGAACTGAGGGCTAGGGTAACTGCCTGCTCTCCTCTCCAGAACCCAGCAATTCAGATTTCCCAGCTGACTCTGAGTTCTGAGTGACTGCTGGGAACATTCATTTGGGGGCTGTATCATTTGTGGAATTCAAAGTCACTCTCTATAGGGGGAAACAAAACCAAAACGGACAGCTAGAGGTATCTGGGCCTTCCTGGACCACAGAACCAGAGTAGGGGAAGAACAGCCTCATAAAGGTGTGTGTACTCCAAGCAGCCACTGGGATCCTGGGTTGGCCTATTTGGTCCACTGTTACTTAATCAAATACTGTTTATTTCCACCCTACCAACACAGCCCAACTTTTATGGCATTAAATCGGGTAGCCAACATATGTCATGTATGAAATGATTTCCTTAAAGGGGAAAAGGCCACACTTGTGTTAAATATTCTGCAAGGTTTATTGGAAGTCCCCGATTGTGGAGAGCTGGGATGTTGCAAATTCAGAGCCAGATTATCTTGGATTGTCTTTGGCATCTCAGTGGCCATTAATTGTCCACCTGTATCTGACCTCACACCCTTGAGATGATTGGAGAAATCCTTCAGGGATATATTAACAGACACCTAGCTTCAACCAACCCCAAGGCTAAGAATGTTATGGATAGCATCTGAGACCTGTAGCAACCATTTTACTCTATCCAACCTGCTTGATGTTCCCACCAATATAGTTTGTTGTTGGTTTGTAGCCTCAGCTGACCTGGAACTCACTATGTAGACAAGGCTGGCCCCAAACTCAGAGATCCTCCTGCCTCTGCCTCCAAAGTGCTGGGATTAAAGGAGTATGCCATCACCTACCAATATATATTTTTTAAAATGTCTTGATTTAGGACTTTTTCTTTTATGTCTCTATAAAAACTCCATGAAACTGTTACCACACCAGAATCTGTGTTCTTAGACCATGGTCACTCATAACTGGCTCTAGAATATACTCTATCTTTGTGATGAGAACTGCATTTCTGTATCAAGTAAATACTTCTAAGTGGGATTTGTGACTGACTGGTTACAGAGATCACAGTTAATGTTTCACTTGTCACCCTGTGGCTGAAAAGAATAAGAGTTATGCTAATTCTAGCTCATATAGCCATGGAAAGAACAAGTAACATGACATAGTTTCTAAGATGCATGGTAGACGGGCAAAGGCCAGAACAGAGCCCCTGAGGCTAAGACCAGGTCCTGCTTCTTGTGGCTGCCAGCCCAGCAGCACCCACCTTTGGCTCTTTGAGGAAAGTGTCTAAGAAGAGCCTTTGCTCACACATGAATGACAGCAGAGAGGCAGAATTCACCTCCCAGTTCCCTGTGTTTGCTGCATGTATCACTGTCCCCTAAATAAAGGGCCACCAGAAACCACACTGAGAAGACAGCAGTGTTGCCCAATCATCCAGAAGTCACTTTCATGCCCATGGCTAGATTCAAAGTCAAATGAAAACCCAGATCTCTCAATAAACTGATCAGTGGGTACCAGACTTTCACCAGAAGAAGCAACCGTATTCAAATCATCATCATAGCTCTCTGCCTGCATTCTTGGAATATCATTACACTACGGGGGGCGGGGGTAAGGGGAAGCTCATGATAATAAATCCCCAAGAACACTGGGGTGGGGTCTTGATGATACTCTACAAAAACACTTCATTGTTGTAATTACTTAGCAAAACGAAAGGTCCTGGTGCTTAAATATATTTGACCAACTATAAAGAGCTATTGGAACTTATATAGTTTAGACATTAGATTAGTGCTTTTTTGATGATTAATTAATTAGGAAATGGGTTTCTGCATTGTTTGTTTGAGGTTGATTTTTTTTCATTTGTTTGTTTTGAGATAGGGTTTCTCCATGTAGCTCTGGATGTCCTGGAACTCACTATGTAGACCAGGTTGGCCTCAAACTCAGAGATGCATCTGCTTCTGCCTTTCTGAGTGCCTGGATTAAAAGGGGAAAATGGCTTCTAGTGTAACCAGGGTCCTCTGCTGGAGCCCTGCAAAACACTAAGCTTCTATCTTTGGCTATCCAGCTCACCCCTTTTCACTTATAGTAACAGTGTATCCAACAGGCCTTCAAGAAATGAGTCTGGCTTCCAAAGACATGACACAAAAGGCTTCTAACTCTATACCTGTGTGAAGAATGGGACTCGGGAAAAAGAACTCTGCTGGCCTGGGAATGAGTCAGGGACCTTACACTTCACTGCAACAAACAAATAATTCTTTTCTCTTTCAAAACTGGAGGTGTTTATGAACCCATTTTCTGGAACTGGAGAGATGGCTCAATGGTTAAGAGTACTGCACCAGGCACCCACTTGGTGGCTCATAACCATCTGTGACTGTAGTTCCAGGGAATACGATGACTTTTTCTGACCTTCAGGGGCAGCAAGCACATACATGGTGCATATAACATACATTTAGGCAAAACACTCAAATATATAAAACATTTTAAATCTTAAACACAGAATTTAAAGCCCCTGTGCTGCTTAATTTCTTTTGTGAAGTTGACATCTGGAAAGAGGGAGCTTCAATTGAGAAAATGCTTCCATCAGATTGACCTACAGACAAGTCTATGAGGCATTTTCTTGATTAATGATGGATGTGGGAGGGTCCAGACTACTTTGGGCAAGGCCACCCCTCGACAGGTGGTGCCAGGTTGTATAGAAAGCAGGCTGAGCACCAAAAAAAAAGAAAAAGAAAGAAAAGAAAAGAAAAACAAAACAGGCATTGTTGGAGCATGCCTTTCTTTAATCCCAGCACTCAGGAGGCAAAGGCAGGTGGATCTCTGTGAGTTCGAGGCCAGCCTGGTCTCCAGAGCGAGTGCCAGGACAGCTACACAGAGTGCCAGTGCCAAAGCTACACAGAGAAACCCTGTCTCGAAAAACCAAAAAAAAAAAAAAAAAAAAAAAAAAAAAAAAAAAAAAAAATACCAGTAAGTAGCTCCAGGTCCCTGCCCAGTTTGAGTCCTTGCCTTGATTTCCCTGATGACAGACTGTGATTTGGACATGTAAGCCAGGCAAACCCTTTCCTCCCCAGGTTGCTTTTGGCCATGGTGTTTTATCACAGCAGTAGAAAGCAAGCTAAGACAGACATTTCTCTCACTCTGGACTTGCACAATAACTCTCTAAAGAAATGGAGCAACTTAGGGCCCAGATCTACTTTCCTCAGGAGAGGAGTGGGGAGCTTGTCTTAGAGTTATATTGACTCATGTTTGTCCCCAACCTTCTGTAATTGTGAGATGGTCACAACTCAGCAGGGAGAAATTAGACTTCTTTCTGTCCCCAGTTCACTCAAATTTTAAATGAATCCATTTTTCTGTTTCCTAATTTCTTCTAAAATATAGGGAAAGTAAGGTTTCCCTAGCTAACACAAATGATGCCACCCCAAAGCTGATGAAGGACTGGATGGAATACAACAACCCCCATCTACTGAATTCATCCTTACCAGCCAAGCCTGGCATAGGGGACAGACAGGAAGTAGGAGGCAGAGGGGCTGGAGACATGCTTTAGAGGAGTCTGTGAGCTGCCAGAAAACATCATCCTCAGGTTCCTCTCCAAATTCTGGTACATAAAGGTTACAGATTCCTGAAACAAAAGGTTATTTTAAATGTGTAAAGACACATGGCATCGTCAACAGGAGCCGTGGGAGTCTGGCAAATAAAATGAGTTCTAACAAGGGCTGACAAATAAAACATCCATTCATTTCAGTGTGCTAGCTTAGGCCAGGCAATAGAGGCAGCAGAGTCCCACGGAGATGGCAGAGTATTGCCTGAGATGATGAGCTACTGGGGAAGAGTCAGCTAGGATTTTCTCAAAGCCAGCAGGCTGCATTGATTTGAAGATTCAAACCACCAAAGTTTTTTTTTTTTTTTTTTTTGTCTTCTCGTTTGTTTGTGTGTGTGTGTGTGTGTGTGTGTGTGTGTGTGTGTTGGTTTTTTTGTTTTGTTTTGTTTTTGACGTGATCTTACTATAAGGTTTTGCTGGCCTAGGACTCAGACCATGCTGGCCTTGAACTCATGGAGAGCTGCCTGGCTCAGCTTCCAAAGTATTTGGACTCAAGGAGTGACTGGGAAAAAAAAAAAAAAAAAAAAAAAAAAGAATTTTTGCAGACCAAATTTTAGGAAAGGCAAGCCTGGTCACTATAAAGCCAGGATTATGTTTGTAAATAGATGGTTCATCTTTCTCAAACAAATGAACTGGAACAACACCAGGATTCTAAAAATTGCTATCCTCTAAGCCAGAGGTTCTCAACCTGTGGGTTGAGACCCCATTTTCAAACCTCTATTTCTAAAAATTTGTATTAAGATCCATAATAGTAGTAAAATTACAGCTATGAATTAGCAACCAAAAGTGGTTGGGGGGCAGGTCACCACACATAAGGAACTGTATTAAAGGGTTTCGGCATTAGGAAGGTTGAGAACCAATGCTCTGACTGAGATACTGACTATCTGTTTTGACTCTCAAGCTGCCTAGGAAACAGGAGAGGTCTTTCACAGAGCTTGAAGTCTGTGCCAGGGAACCTGGGGACAACTGGCCACCAAGCTTGGAATTCTAAATTGTCCTTTTTTTCATTTATTTAGTTTTGCGCTTTTGTCTGGGGACAGCATCACATTCTATAGCCTAGGCTGGCTTCAGCTCACAACAATCCACCTGCCTCAGTATCCTATGTAGTGGGATTACCAGTGTGGGGATCACCAATATAATCACCATGTAGTGCTACCCAATTGTCTTAAAGTTATGACTGCAAAGCCATAGAACAAACTGGGGCAGTCCTTAGCAAGCCGATAAACACATGATCCATCCAGGTTAAGGCAACACAATTCTAAATTTGCCAAAGGGTGACATAAGACCAAAGAAGACGTCCTAGGCACCAGCAGAGGACAGCAAAGCAGACCCAGATGAGAACATGGAAACAGGCCAGCCAGCCCAGGCTCAGGAGAAACATTGATGTAAGGTCCTGCAGGTAAGCAACATGTCTTCCGTCTTCCCTGATACCATCCTGCCAGGCTGTACACAAACTGATGCCCAGCTCTGGCTTGCACAGTCATGCAAAACAAAACAAAACAAAACAAAACAATACATCATCTATTGGAAGGTATCAAATCTCAGGACAGACACTGGGAATAAATACCAAGTCTCTGAGATGTTCATCTTCATTGCTTTAGAAGCACCCAAGAGATATACCTTTGAGTGTGTTGGTGAGGGCATTTCCAGGGAGGATTAGCTGGGGAGGGAAGACCTACTCTGAATGTGGGCAGCACTGTCCTGTCCAATGAGGACCCAGACTAAATAAAAAGGAGGAAGTGAACTGAGTGCCGTCAGCCCTGCCCTCTACTTTCCTCTCAGACTGTGAAGATGTGAGCAAGCAGCCTCACACTTCCACTGCCTTCGCCACGGGCTACCATGATTTCTCACTATGATGGACCTCTTAAACAGTGAATCAAAGCAAACCTTTCTTTCCTCGAGCTGCTTTTTTCAGGTATTTACCCCAGCAACAAGAAAGATAACAAGTGCAGCCCCCTCCCCATTAGACATTTTCCTCCTGAGGAGAAAAATCCAAGAACATCTATGTAAAAATATCTGCACTTTGGACTTCCGCAAAAATGTCCAGGCTCAGAACCAATTACAGAACTTGTGGAGTCCAGTGCAAAATCAACACACAGAGACTTTTGCTCACCAACTAGTAAGAGTTTTAAAGTCATGACAGCATAGTAGGAGACTATGGGCTCTTTCCCATGTGACTGTGCAGGGTGACCTCCAGGAAGCTGGCCTTGCCACAGCCCTTGCCCCGCTCATGGTGTGTGACATTCACTTGCTGCCTAAACCCTTCTGGTCTTGAGAACAATCACAACCCAGCAACTACTTATTTCCAAGTCTTGCAGTCGTCGCATCTCTAGGTCCTGGGTTCCAAGCAAATAAAAGTACTTGACTCTCCAAACATCCTGAATCGGGAATGCATTCTTTCGCTGGTGAGTGCTATTCACTGTTAAAATTTCCCTCAGGGCCACCCCTTCCTGTTGCCTTTCCCCAATGGTTTCTGGGGTTAAAATGACCTCTTTGCTGTCCTCTCCACCAACACACCACAGCTTTCATCACGTTCTACTCACTTAACAGCTGCTGTTACTTCTGCTGCTCCTATTAGGCCAAATTTCCCCAAAGACAGAGTCAGGATCTTCCCCTTTCACTTTCATCCCCATAGTAATGTGACTTTAAAGATTACCCCATTGGATGGGGACATGGTGGCACATGCTTGTAATATTAGTACTCCGAAGTCTGAGACAGGAGGATCATTATTGCCAAGAGTTGAGGCCAGCCTTAACTATGACGTAAGAGTTTTGTCTGGAGGGAAAAATGACCCTATGGATATATTTCACATGCAGTGGTGTCTGTCAGCATAGGGCTGTGTAGGTGGCCTTCAACGTAGCAAGCACACTTGCCTAGAGTCAAAGCAGGACTGGTCTAGATGCCTAAAGCCCCTTCGACTGGCCCACAATTATGCCTTAGGGCATCTCTGGAATATATCACATTTAGAGACCAAGGACATTCGCCAGACTGGCACAAACCCAGATTAACTGTATGAACAGCAACACACAGAGACACTACAAGCAACCTGTCCCCAGAAGTTTTCCAACCTCCTTCATTGGTAACAGGAAGTTCTTACGGGGGCCCAGGAGCCTGTGCTGTAGAACACGCCTCTTTCTGTGTAGTTCAGGTTTTTCCTGATATCTTTCCTGATGAACATGGTCAGATTGCCGTGAAAATCATTTTTCTGCACTTTTGAGCTGTTGAAAAGAGAGAAGAAAAAGATGATCAAACCCAAGAAGACTACAAGCCCCTCAACTTACTGAAACTGAAGGTACACACGTTATACTGCCTGATGAAGATTCATACACATTAACACTGCCTGAGATATTGGGATTTTAACATCTAGAAGTTGAAGAGATAGCAAACATAGCTTTAGAAAAACCCTTGCTCCATGAAATCTTTTGTTGAGTATATTTCTAAGGCTTAGAAGTCAGCCCCTTACAAAGCTTGATGTTGCTGAGGCTATGGGTATAGCAGAATGTGTGCTTGCCACTGCACAGATGGGCCCTGGGTTCAAACCCCAGCACCAGAAAGAAAAAAAAGGAAATGTACTATTTGCTGTGGTCTCAGGGCTCACAGTAGGAGTAAAAGTACTTCTGGAATACCAAACTATAAATGTATTGCAATATTTCACCAAAGAAATATATATTGAGTATGGCAGCATGCAGGCAGACTGACTCATCTGGAAAGACATGCTAGAATCAGTTATCTAATTAAAATACATTTTCTAGTTCAGAGATCTCAAACTGGATACAGTGTCACATACCTGTAACCCTAGTACTTGGGGGCCAGGAGTTCAAGGTCAGCCTGAGCTACACAGTGAGCTAAAGGGCAGCCTGAACTATAAGAGACGCTGTCTTTAAAAAAAAAAAAAAAATCACATATCTTAGCCAGCCAAGCCACACATGCTTAGAAGAACCACCCAGGCTTCAGAATGCTTAAGAATAAGGGAACAATAGGCCTCGGGGAAGACACAGACAGCATGCTTAATCTAAAGATGCTCATAAAAAAAAAAAAAGCATCAACCAGACTTACTTGCTTTAAAAGAAGGAAATAACAAAGGCAACAAAGGCTGGGTGGAACCCTTCCTTCATCTTTTAATTCTCTCGATGCATTAAAATCCCCTTAGGATCTCTCACGGTAAAGTGCCCACTTTAGTATCTAGAATATTTAAGGTTTTGCTCTTAAATACCTCATTGGTTCTTCAAGGGAACTCTGCTGGGCCCTGGTTGGGCCACCATCCTACATTCCCAGAGCAGCCAGCCCTTCCCTCTCTAAGGCTCAGCGATAATATTTACAATGGCATGTTCAGTAACCAGTCGGCTGCCAAGCCACATGCTCTGAGTTCCTGGTGCAATGACTATCTCCAAGTACTTTTATTATTTATGTTATTGTTTTATTTTATTCATAATGGATGGTATTCCTTCCTGTTGATGACATCATGAATTGGAGGCTGGCTCCTGGCTCCAGCAGGAGACACTAGCTCTAACAGTACCAACCAGGACTTCTAGCTTATTCCTCAGAAACTTCCCCCTTGTGAATGAAATGCTTTTTCAGATGGAGTCTGGGGAAGGTCCGTGAGTCACAATAATGGTCACAATCAATAAGAATAGCAATGACCATTTAGTGAACAGCATGCATGCCTACGCCTTATGCCCTCTATCATCTGTATCCAGGGCCACTATTCTAAGACCCTAGATGTGTCTTTTCATTTCAGAAGGAAGAGCTGTAGCTCAAAAACATTTACCAGTGTGTTAAAAGTCACCCAGTTGTAAATGGCTCAGCTAGAACAGGAACCTTGTCTGTCTGTCTGAAGACCCCTTGCTCCACTCTCTCCCAGGGCAGCCCCTCTTGGGGAGGCATTCTTCAATACAAATGATTCTGGACCCACTTACCCGAGGATGTGGTTCCTCCGGCCGTCGCATGTGATGAACAGAGGGTTCTCAGGCAGGTGGCAGTCACTGGGAAACAGTGGAAGGAGTTAATTTTGACAGGGAATCAGTGATGTACTTTCAACCACTCTTGTCTCTAGAAGTCCAATGCACTATCCACTATCCACAGAGACACCTTTAAACCCCTCTCAAAGGCTCAAAGAGTTCACTGTCTGGCCATTCGGACAGACAGCCAAAGTCTTTCTGAGCAAGCCTTCCTCTGCCCTCCTGGCTCCTCT
Organism: Cricetulus griseus; assembly: GCF_003668045.3. Classification (NCBI taxonomy): domain Eukaryota; kingdom Metazoa; phylum Chordata; class Mammalia; order Rodentia; family Cricetidae; genus Cricetulus; species Cricetulus griseus. The sequence continues at coordinate 246,226,954 of NC_048596.1, read as the reverse complement.
GCCATGCTTACATACAAGCATGAAATGCCCAGAGTCTGAGAACATGATACAAACTGGGTCCCAACCATAGCACCTCTGGCCAGTTATGCCAATTACACCAAATAGATCTACAGCATTCAGTTTCATTCCCTTACAAAACTCTACAGATTCAGCAACTAAACAGGAGAGCAAGTTTCTCTTTTACAAGTGAGACAACGTTGGAAAATGCAAGGGATGACCTCATTCAATGAGAAACTTTATAGGAGTAGGTGTGGACGTTATGGGAGGAACAGGCCTTTGAAGGGATTTATAGAGGCCACTGGGGGGTGGGGGGACTGGGAGAAGCACGAAAGCTTTACAGCAAGGGAAAACCAGGTGCTGGACAGGGAACTGGGGAAATGGTGCAAGGACGAGCTGAGAGCAATCTTTCCCCACCGCCTGGTCAGAGTCCCTCTTAGGCCACAGCGTTATCCATTCTGCCAACTGAGCTACATCCCAGCCCCCTTCCTTTTTGGAGGATTTCATTGTATGAAGTGACTGGTTTCATAATGATACTTTAACTCAAATATATCGTGTACTGAGACCATAATCAGCATCCCGTTTCTCTTTCTCCCACCTCCCTTCTCCCCGTCACAAACTCTGCTTTTCCTCCTAATAGTTTATGGTGTGTATGTTACCTCAGGGAGAGAAAACTTCATATTTTGAGTCTGGCTTATTTTGGTTAACATGATGATCTTCAGCTTCATTTCCCTACAGATGATGCAATTGCGTTCTTCCTGCTGAGTAAAACTCACTGCATGTGCACACTCACTTTCTCTATCCAACTCTGCACTGAGGAAAGGGCTTTCTCTTTGAATCCTGCTGGGAGTCAGAAGGCAAACTGGAAAGGCCAGCACTAAACTCACAGCACATTTCTGAGGTGGACAGAGGTCTGGCTGGGGCATAAGTACCATTTCACTGTTTCTTCAGGAAGTCTACTATGGTTTCAAATAAAATGGGTGTACTTTAAAAGGTAAGAACTCTCTCTCTCTCTCTCTCTCTCTCTGGTGTGTGTGTGTCTATGTGCAATCACTTTGGGAAGTTTGGTGTGTTGGTAATTTAGAATAGAGATACAAACCGTGCTCCTCTGTTGTTTCTTCCTACCTCTCTCCTTAGCTATGTACAGCTAGTCCAAAATCACCCAGAAATGAGCTTGAGGATGGTTGCATATGGCAGAGAAGGGGCGGGGAAGAAATGGAGGTTACTCACTCGACTCTGACTAGGCATTCTGAGTTCTACCAATATAAACTCAACTTGCACCCAATAGCAATCATGATAATGGAGCCAGCGCTTAGTAAGTGCTTTCTGCATGTTAAACCCTGTGCACAAGGGTTCTCATTGACTCCTCAGAGCCTCATAAAGATGGAATGGTGAGTGTCCCCATTCAAAAGGAAATGAAGGCTTAGGGAGGTTTAGCAACTGGTGGAACAAAACTCAGTGATGAGAAGGAAATGTCTCCAATTCCAAACCCCACCCTTTCTACATCTAGGCTGGCATGCACCCAAAAACTCCCAGACAAACTGGGAAGATGAGTCAGTCAGTCAATCAGTCCTTGCAAACATGAGAACCTGTCTTTGATTCCCAGCACCCATGGCCTGGTATGGTGGCTTACAGAGTCAGGCAGACCTCTGAAGCTCGGTGGCCAGCCTATCTAGCTGCCTAGTGTAATCACCAAGCTCCGGATCAATGATCGGCCCTGTCTCAAAAAACAAGGTAGAGCCCTGCGGTGGTAGCGCATGCCTTTAATCCTAGCACTCGGGAGGCAGAGGCAGGCGGATCTCTGTGAGTTCGAGACCAGCCTAGTCTACAAGAGCTAGTTCCAGGACAGCCTCCAAAGCCACAGGGAAACCCTATTTCAGAAAAAAAAAAAAAAAAACAAGGTAGAGAGTATTTGAGGGATGGCCCTCTGCGTGTATACACACACACACACACACACACACACACACACACACACACACACACACACTCGCACACAAACTACACTGCAAAGGCTTAGGGATCTGACTTGAGATTTTGCTAATTATTAAAATAAAGTTTTAGAGCTGGGAAAATCAGTCAGAAATTAAAACACCTGCTGTGTAAGTGTGAGAACTAGAGTTCGGTTCCCCAGAACTCACATAAATGAAAGGTGGGTGTGGTGTTCAGAAGATGGAGATGGGAGATCTCCAAGTGAGCTAGCTAGTCAGACTATCTGCAATAAGGGAGCTTAAAATTCAGCAAGGGACTAAGTCACAAGGTATAATAACCGAGGAAGACACCCACATCAACCTCAGACCTTCACATGCATGCATGTGCACACACATGTAACCATGCATACACACATGAATGCACAGCACATACACACAAAAAGTCAAATTAAATAGGATTTATACTGGATTGCTAATCCCTACTAAGCCATAGGCTGAAGTCAATCTTAGCACCAAGGAGAATTTCGTTTCAAATCAACACTGTGTAATTATGATTAACAATGAATGAATACAGCAAAGGTTTTTAAGAACACATCACATAATCTTCTGGAGCTGCAAGCCTGTGGGCACTCCAACTTATCAACACCCACGCTCCGAGTTCCTGACCTGGAACCAGCTCTGGACAACAGCTTTTGTTCAAAGAACCTGCATCCCCACTGCTGGCTGTGCTGGCCCCGCTAAGCTCCTAGTGCTTCCCCTTCTCTGCAGGGGCAGCTGTGCCATTTGCCTACCTTCTTACCCCCAGCATCCCAGCAGCTCATCTGGGGCATCTGTGTGCCCAGGACTGATGATGTGTGGTTTCTCTGATCAACAGAGGCTCAGGGACCTAGAGACATTTAGTTCTTCTTAAAGACCTATTTCCTGTTTGCTCCTATTATGTTTGGTCTCCAAGTAGCTCTGGTCCCAAATATGACAAAGAGAAGGTGATAAGATCCCAGAAGGGGCTGAGCAGCAGTCCCACCTATCAAATTTCCTCCAGAACCTGTGCTTGACAAACCACCCACTGGTGATTTCGTTTGGAGGGATGGGGTAAGGGTGTATGGGATCACTACTCATTGACACCAAGTTCTGACATGTCTGCCTCTCTGTCCCTGCAATGTGAGAGGCATTCACCTGATGCCCCCCAGTTAGGTTTTAGAGTATCCATTGTTTTCTCTGTGAACCAGTTCAGACAACACTTCTGAGTTGTTTTCCTTTGAGTTTGGCCTCATCAGCTGAAAACGTGAGCATTACGTAGGGATGTAGCAAGGCAAAACTCACCTGGTCCCGTTCTCCAGCATAAAGCTGGTCAGACGGTAGATGTTCGTGGACCAGAATGCCATGTCATCCAGTCCTCCAAGGAAATACTCTTGGAACTGTTCCACCAGAAATGGGGACTTCATAGAGTATGTGGAATAGAGCTGCAGGGGGAGGCAGGAGGAGTAAGGCACTGCACTGTCTGCACAGTCCTTTAGCCAAGATTCAGAAAAAGCAGGTCTTTACCTTGGAAACAGCCAACATCTCCCCATGCCTGCAACATAAATAAGCATCTCCATGAGTTGCACTTTCTATAGAAAAGTGGAGCAAATAATGATGCCATGTGCATCTTCTGTCATGTAACTGCCTTCACAGCGCACCCCTGGAAAAGAGGTGCTCAGGAAACCCCCATAATTCAGCTGCAAGCTTCCCTCTGGCTTACACTTACATTTCCAAGAACTGAAGGTATGTGCAGTCAACAATGACATTTTCAGTGATGACTTTTCGACCATAGAGATTATCATAAATTCTCAGAAGATCTTTGATGGGCACGTACCTGAGAAGTGCATTCAAATGAAAGGAAGAGATACTTGGGTTCTGAAATTGAAGGTAACAGTAACAACTGCAGGAACTCCACAAGCCCCCGTTGTCCCATGATTGACTGTATAGCTCAGATATTCAACACTCTTTACCAGCATTGGTTATTTAACTCTGCCAATGACACCTGGCATTTTACATATATTTTATGTAAAACCCCATTTTACACAAAAGGAAACTAAGTCACTGGGACAGTGAGTAGTTTTCTCAGTGATTCAGAACAAAAATCTGGTGCTTCGGTCAAATATTTATGAAAAGACATTTAAATACCAGATATTACCAAGTGGAAAAAGAGTGTTCGATTCTGTGAACGCAAGGGTGTGTGTGTGTGTGTGTGTGTGTGTGTGTGTGTGTGTGTGTGTGTGTGTGTTTGGGGTTTTGAATAGTGTCTTACTGTGTAACCAAGCCTTGACTAGAACTCACTATGTATCCTAGGCTGTCCTCAGACTTGCAGTGGTCCTCCTGCATCAGCCTCCTGAGTGTTGGACTTAAAGGCATTAGCACCAGATATGGCTCCTCTCTCCAATGTGCTAATTTTAGATGCACAGGAGAAAACAACAGAACCCTAGGCCCAGCTTTTGGCTCACAGACATTAATTATTTTAGTTGGAAGGACAGCAATATCTGAAAATCAGATTTATAGTGTCATTTTATTTCAATTTCAAAATCCTCAGAATAAACAAGACTATAACAACCAATAAAATCCAATTTTGTTTTTGTTTTTGTTTTTTCGAGACAGGGTTTCTCTGTGGCTTTGGAGGCTGTCCTGGAACTAGCTTTTGTAGACTAGGCTGGTCTCGAACTCACTGAGATCCGTCTGCCTCTGCCTCCTGAGTGCTGGGACTGACCAACGACTGGCAAAATATCACCACAATTTATTTACTATGTAAACAGTGCTCTGCCTGTACACCAGGAGAGGGCATCAGATCTCATTATAGAGAGCTGTGAGCCACCATGTGGTTGCTGGGAATTGAACTCAGGACCTCTGGAAGAACAGCCAGTGCTCTTAACCTCTGAGCCATCTCTCCAGCCTCCAATTTTTATAAGATGAAACAAACAAAAAAGAAAAAGAAAGGATTTTTAAAAATGATTTATGTGTATTTACAAGAAAAAAAGGGATTAAGAAGTCTATTTTTAGCTTTTTAGAACACCTATGACCTCAATAAAAATGGTTTAACAGGCAAAAGAAAATAACAAAAAATATTTGTTCTAATGAGTCACTAAGCTAGCAAGAAAGTAAAAATAAAATAAAATAAAATAATTCCAAAGTCCAACCCAAATAGAAAGTAGAACCTTTGGATGGCAAGCAAGGAAAGCCAGCTTTACTCCGTTGGCATCTTCCGAACCTCAGAAGGTACAGGGTGGGAAGCAAGGAGATAAACATGGATATGTAGCCATCCATTGCAGCATGTTCAACCTGCTAGGAACCACACCCCCAAAGAAAACTCCCCAAGAAGCCATCAATTGTTAGTGACTCCTCAGTGATGAGTGGGAGCTCATGAGTGAGTACCTTCCTCCTCCATGCTGGAATGCTGACTGGCTTGAGCTTGTACAGCCAGTCACAGATGCTGGGAGTCTGTGAGTCCATTCGTCCTCAGCAGTCCTCCCACAGATGCTGGGAGTCTGTGAGTCCATTCGTCCTCAGCAGTCCTCCCACAGATGCTGGGAGTCTGTGAGTGCATTCGTCCTCAGCAGTTCTCCCCCACCTCTGACTCTTACAGTTTTTCTACTCCCTCTTCTGAGAAGGTCCCTGAGACCTGGAGTCGGGTGATATAGATGTCCCATGTATGACTAGTCACTTCACAGGCACTTACTCTCTCTACTTTGACCAGCTATGAGTTTCTGTATTAACCTTCATCTACTGCCCAAGCTGCTTCTCTGATGAGGACAAAGCTGTACTATAAGAATCAATAACCTTTCATTAAAATCACAAGTTTCTCCTGAAACACATCAACCTGATCCTAAATTTCATCTGAAGGAGCAAAGACAAAGGTACCTCTGAAGAAGAAAGATGTTTGAATGAGAATGCCCCCCCACAAGCTCATATACTTAAATGTTTGGTTCCTAGTTGTTGGGCAAAAGCCCACACCAGGCCCAGTGTCTGCCTCTCTGTCTCTCTCTCTTTTTGTCTTCTTGCCTACTGCTTGTAGATAAGATGCTAGCTCATGGACTCTGAGACTGTAAGCAAGCCCCCCATTAAATACTTTCTTTTATAAGTTACCTTGATCATGGTGTCTCTTCACAGTAATTCAATGATCACTAAGACAGAAGACAAATAGGAAGCTCTGCCCTTATAAAAGCAAAGCAGACACACAGCGAAGTCATGGGATGGAAAGAACCAGTGTTCTGAGAGACGGTCACTCAGACCAAGAGAAGAGAGAGGAAAACACACAGGAGCTGCCGCAGACCAGTGAGGAAAGAGTAGACTACTGAAACGTGGTTCTAGAACACTCAGCTACCTCTGTGGAAAAAATAATGTTCTATTTATACTTCATCTTATATAAAAATTCCCAGATAAATTAAATGTAGAAAATCTTTCTGCTCTTCCAGGAGACCCGGGTTTGGTTCCAGCACCCACATCAGACAACTCACAACTGCCTGTAACTCCAGTTCCAGGGGATCCAGTTCTCTTGTGGTCTCCAACATCACCTGCATGTATGTGTTACACATATAGGCAAGCAGGTACACACACATAAATAAAAATACATATTTTTAAAACCATAAATGTTAGCCAGGTGGTGGTGGCTCACGCCTTTAATCCTAGCCCTCGGGAGGCAGAGTCAGGCAGATCTCTGTGAGTTTGAGGCCATCCTGGTCTCCAGAGTGAGCGCCAGAATAGGCTCCAAAGCTACACAGAGAAACCCTGTCTTGAAAAACCAAAAACAAAAACAAAAAGACATCGGAGGCACACATAACTAAGCAGAATAGATATATAATACTGTGGATTAATAAATTCTGTTTGTCATCAGCCTATGTGAAAATACATACTACAAACTGCACAAAGATAATTGAAGAAATAATTTAACAAAATGATGAGAAATTAGAAACTATATATTCAAAACACTATTCAAAAACACTAACAAAACCCAGAACTAGTCACACAGGCCAATAACCCAGGCTTCTTGAGAGGCTGAGAAAGGAGGTCCCAAGGTCAAAACCTGCCTAGCCTATGAGTGAGTTCAAGGCTAACCTGAGAGGCTCAGTTAGACCCTGTCTTAAGAAAGAAAGAGGAGCAGGAGGAGGAGGAGTAGCAGGAGGAGGAGGAAGAGGATAAAGAGAAGGAGAAGGAGGAGCAGGAGGAGGAGGAGGAGGAGGAGGAGGAGGAGAGAGAAGAAGAAGAAGAAGAAGAAGAAGAAGAAGAAGAAGAAGAAGAAGAAGAAGAAGAAGAAGAAGAAGAAGAAGAAGAAGAAGCATCTAAGGACTTCTCTAGTAATAAAGTGGTTGCCTAGCATTTAGAAGACCCTGGGTTTAATATCTAGTAACAAGTGTGATATTACAGCAAGAACTAAAAAGGCAAACTAATGGGAAAATAGACTATAAAATAAAATAAAAAAACGTAAACCCAACAAGAGCCCATCATAAATGCCGTTTTGGCATCACATATTTAAAAGAACATTGGTCTTACCAGCGCCTTGAGAGATAATTAAAATTAAATTCAAACTGGCTCAACACATCTCCTCCTACGGCAAGAGAAACATATTTACAATCTGTGGGCTGATGACAAGACACTTCTTCCACATTCCCACAAACACAGTCCCACAAACCAGACATTTCCCATAGTTACTCTTTCTCTGTTTTGGGTCTGTCTTGAAGAAGAAAAAAAATCATCTTTGAAAAATCTTAGCTAATGAAACATATGAATTAAGAATCATTTGTATAATAAGACAATTCTATTTTCTATTGTTTGTTTATTTTAACAGGGTCTCACTGTGTAGTCCTGGCTGGCCTGGTGCTCTCTGTGTGCTTAATGCTGGCCTTCAATTTGCAGTAGTCCTCGTGTCTCACCTTCCCAAGTGCTGGGATTATAGGTATGTGTCACCACAGCCAGCTTTGAATTTATTTTACTTTAAGGAAAGATAGACCCTATAGGTCCTTTTAAATAAATACTAGTGTATATATAAAGAGAATTACCACAGGAAAAAAAGATAGGGTTCACCAAGTGTAAGAAAAACCACAGGTGACTCAGACTAAGTTATCGAATGGATTTTAATTCAATGTATAAGTGAAAAATTTTTCAATAACAACAACAAAATACATGTTTTTAACATGCCCATTTAGAAATGCATCTCTGTGTTGAATGAACTGTGCTATATTCTAAATGAACTTTAGCGTTACAATTAGAAAAATAACAATGTATAAGGTTGGCATGATGGCTCAGTAGGTAAAGGCACTTGCTATGTATGCCTGGTGACCTGAGTTCAATTCCCAGAACCCTCAGAAAGGAGGAAGGAACCTCCTTTGGCCTCACATGCACAATGCGGCTCAATGCACACGCGCGCGCACACACACACACACACACACACACACATACACACACACACACCATGCACATGAGAGCACACAGGCTCACACATATACACATACACATGCATCACACTGATAAAGAAAAGTAAGTAGCATATGAAAAAAGTGAATAAACAGTACCAAAATCACCAGCTGAATGAGCCTCAGAATAGGAGTCATGAAAATCAATCTGAGGAACAAAGAGAAGCACATGGTTAATGTCACAGACTGTGACCCAGAATGTCACCCCAAGCCAGACAAGCTGAGGGCAGGTGACAGCCTGACCCAGGGGACTGTGGAAGTGCATCTTGGCGGCTTGGTCTTCACACTAACATTCTCCTTTTTGCCTGTGTTGGCCATTGCGTTTGATAAAAAAAAAAAAAAAAAAAAAAAAAAAAAAGACTGCTACAGACAAGTGTGCCGTCCTGGCATGGGCAATGTCTCCAATGCAGTCCAAGATTACAGGTCCAATAGAATGGAATTAAGAGCAACTAAAGTGGGTGGAGGAGGGTAAGAAGGGACAAATATGAGCAAGGTACACTGACATATATATGAAAACATTATGATGAAACCCATTATCTTAGTGCTAACTAAAAATTCAATTAAAATGCAAAAAGCAGGCTGGCGTGGTGGTTCAGTGATGAAGAACACTGATTGCCCTTCCAAGAGAACCTGTGTTTGATCCACAACAACCACACGGTGGCTCACAACTGTCTGTAACTTCAGTCCCAGGGGGACCCGATAACCTCTTCTGGCCTCTGCAGGCATTGAATATATGTGGTGTACAGATACACAACATGCAGGCAAAACAGACAATCACATAAAATAAAGAATAAAATCTTAAAAAATGATAAAAGTCAAATAAAACAACTAATTGTAGGGTCATTCAGCTAAGTTATCAGGACAGGCTGCAATTCTGTTTGGGAGCTAGCAATGGTGAACAGAGACAAGTGGCAGGTATTCCCTTCCTTATTCAGACACAGCCCCAAAGACACTGCAGAGACATATCTGTCCCTGTTTCCAGCATATCAGTCCACTTTGTTTTCGTAGATGACTCTTCAGAGGTGATTACAATGAAAGGGATTAATTTAAAAAGACAAAACTCTGACCAGAAGCCACTTTGGATAAGAAGGCTTATTTCCACAGGATGTGTGAAGAACCCGAAGTTTTCCTTTCCTTAAAATAATCCAGTCTTGTTTGTAGAGCTGGGGATCAAACCCAGGGCTTTTCGTGTTCTAGCTCTGAGGTACCCTGCACCCCAGCCTGAGCCCAGTTTTGATCTGGGTGTGATGGTGGCACCCTCATGGCACTGTGTACTCACGGCTCCCATAGTCCTGAGGAATCCTTGTTCAATACCCAGGCTGTGCCAGCTGACGTCAGCGACCATGTGAGAGGTGATTCCAAACAAAAAAGCTACCAACTTCTCTGTGTCCTGGCAAAAAAGAAAATTCAAGTCTTATGTGTTGGGTTATGTCAACTCCCTGAAAGACTTTAACAAACATGAACTAATTTCCATTACTGAGACTTAACAAGGAATTAGAAGCTAATGGATTATATAGCTTCTAGTTACAGGAAAGTACATAGGATTTTCTGAAATGCTGTGCAGTGTCTTGGAAGGTTTTCAGATTCATTGTCATTGGAGCAAAATGACCAAGTGACAGTCTCCAGACTTTGCTCTGATAACTTTAAATATTGATTCGGGGTCTGCTGTGTCCCTGTTAGTGTGCAGGTCGAGTGAGAATTAGCTATCCCAGTCTGGGGATCAGAGATTCCAAATGGAGTGACTCCAACAGTGCTTGTCGGTGCAGCAGTGAACTGATGTAGGGTTGGAGGGCACGCCCACCTTCTCCCAGGGCAGAGGGTAGTTCTCCCGAATGTAATGAATGCTGGCATTAAGAAACGGAGTCCAGTGAGTCCTCTCAGATACATCATGGTATTTTCCTGAGAAAACAAAAAAGTGGAGCTGTGGAATCTAAAAAGTTGAGAACCTCCTCAAATTTCCCATGACCACCCACTGTCTTGCTAGACTCTTTCACTTTCCCTCCAATACCTCGTTTCCTCTGTTCTTCCTCCAAGGACACCTCATGAGCAGACAGACCGGAAGAGTCACTCAGAGGATACTTCCACAAAGATGTACCTATATTCCAACATCTTATCCCCTGTTACTCTTCTTTATTTATTTTATTATTGTTATTATTACATTTGTTTATAGTGTGCCAGTTTGTGTATACATACACTTCATCACAGCACTCATATAGACACCAGACAACAACTTCCAGGAGTCAGTTTTCTCCTTCCACTATGTGGGATCCAGGAATTGAATGCATTTATATTTATAGTATTTATAAATACAAGAAATGCCAAGCTTATCTGTCTGGAATCCTGAGCATAGGAGACAGTAGCACCTCAGCATTTCACTGGATGCCATCACCTTGACTCACTGAGCCAGCTCACACGCACCCTCCCCAATTATTCATTGGAAGTTACTTTTCTCTGCCATTCATCACATAGGAGAGTGTAAACTGACTTATGAAAACGTGGAAAGCCACGCATGGTGGCACACACTTGCAGTCAGAAGGTGGAGGCAGATGGAGGGAGATCAGGGCTTCAAGATCTTCTTCAGCTACATGGTGAGTTTGAGGCCATACCTGGGCTATACAAGACTTGATGACCTTGTCCACACTTCTCAGAACCATTGTTGTGTGCTTTGTCTATCTTGAAGTACACATTGAGCAGTGCTTCTTAAATTTAATGATCAAAATAGCCTTTTTTGCTTTCTCAGGTGTAATGTTTCAATGGACTGTCAGAATATCAAGGGACAATGGGGGTCCCTGAATGATACTTAGGGGATGGCATGTGAGAAATAGTAAGTTAGAGTTAAGAGCTATAACCCACAGGCAAAAACAACAGTATAGAGGAATGGCAGACTGAGAGGATGTGGTACTTTGAATGTGGTTGCCCCCCCCCATAATCTCATAGGGAGTGGCACTATTAGGAAGTGTGGCTTTGTTGGCATGGGCATGGCCTTGTTAGAGGAAGTGTGCCACTGTTGGGGCAGGCTATGAGGTTTTCCCATGCTCAGGATACTGCCCAGTGTCTCAGTCAACTTCCTATTGCCTACAAGACATAGGACCCTCGCTACATCTGCCTGCACACTGCCATGTTCTTCATTAGGATGATGATGGACTGAACCTCTGAAATGTAAGCAAGTCACCCCCATTAAATGTTTTCTTTATAAGAGTTGCCATGGTTATGGTGTCTCTTCACAGCAATTAAAAACCCTAACTAAGACAGAGAAAAACAGAAAGAAGTATTTATAAATACAAGAAATGCCAAGCTTATCTGTCTGGAATCCTGAGCATAGGAGACAGTAGCACCTCAGCATTTCACTGATGTTAAAGTGAGGGGGTGTCTGCAGGTGTCATACAGGGAAGTGAAACCCACAAAGAAGTAGGAATGAAAACCTGGTGCTGATAAACTTAGTCAAACTGGACCAGACTTCGGGGAGTCTAATAGCAGATAGTTTATTGCCAATGTATTTAAGCCAAGTACAACATGGGAAAAAAGTATCCTGATATTATACAATTCCCATTGCACAAGGAAATGTAATTACATTGAAACTCAATTCAGTGTACGTGTCATTTCCTCCAAGAAGATGGGTTCTAAAGATACATTAGCTATGTGAGCTTAATGGCCTAAGGGTCTGACTTGGTCTTGGTCATACAGATAGCATAGAGGCCATTTGGGCTATTAGCCACCTCTGGTCCTGATTGTGAAAGTCTGGAGGAGCCTCTGGCTATAAAGGTCACTTAGGTCACAGTTATAAGAGCTTGCCATGGCCTGGCCCAACAGATAACACAGATCAGCAGGCAGTTAATCATTTTCGATTCTCAGCTTTCTGGGTGGAAGAACAGGTTTTTCATCTTTCCCATTGGAAAGACAACCCTGTATGCTTAACACTTCTGGTTTCTCTGGAGCTCTGTGGGCTCAAGGTCCTTTGTGTTGTGCTCCCAACATCAAATGCCATCACTAGATTGTTAAGAAATGGGATTTAAATCAATAGATAATCCTGAGGCACCAGAAATGGTTTCCATGGTGACCTGATGACCCAATGAAATGGAAAACCATCCCTGCAGATCTCTTTCCACCCACTTCCACCCTGCATTGTGATTCCAACAGTACCTGCTTCCGCCAGGTTCTTTGTGCCCTGGCTTGGGTTGGGTTTGATGGGGTTGGGATTTGCCAAAGGACAGAATCAATTAGGAGATGAGAGAAAAGGAAGACATGGGAGGTCTGGGTATTACAATCTTAGTTCCTCTGCTGTAGGCTCAAAGTGGGCTGGCTATGACGCTTAGCTACAAATTCCACTCCTGTCAAGTGGCCCTCTCCATGAAGGTCTCTCACCATAATGCAGTAACCACTCCCCTGCACTGCCCCTGGTGACTCCTTACACCTGTCCACACCTTCAGGAACGGTGCTCTCATTAAGTCCCCCCACTGGGCAGTGGTCTCGTTGATACCAAGAACAACCCAGAAAGGAGGTTGCTGTGGGGCAGACACAAAACTGAGACTGTAGATAACCTTTTGAAAATCACAGGGGGTGGGCAGGGGTGCATTGCCACAGAGCAATAAGCAAGCAGAGACATCTAGACCAGGTATCACCAGAAAGCAAAAGTTCCAGAATTTCTATACCCAAGCAGAGAAGTCATTGATGAACAACCATTTTACATGTGTGTGTTTATATATAAAGTTGTATTTTATTTTTAATTATGTACATGCCTTTGTCTGTGTATAATGTACATGTGAGTGCATGTGCCTGTAGAGGCCGGGAAAAGGTGTCAGACCCCCCTGGAGCCCAAGTTACCGGTAATTAAGTATGAGCCACCTAACATGGATGCTAGGAACCAAAAGCCCATCTTCTGCAAGAGAAGTATACACTTTTAACCACTGAGCTGTCTCTCCAGCCCATGATATATATATATATTTAAAAGTCAAAGCCAATCCAGTTTACCAGTAAATGAGGCATCATTACTCTAAAAACCCTCCCTTACCTCTTTTGCAGATGCTAGGGTAAAAGGCATCAGGAAACACAGTCCCCGCCTGATACGCGTCCTGGTGTTCTAAGAGCAGCTGAGGAACAAGAGAATGTAGAAATTAGAGGGCTGGAACCAGCAAGCTGGAAGAAGTCATCCCTATGCTTTTCTAGCTATGAGAGACTAGACCTACACTGGACCAGGGCAGAATGAAGAGGAAAGACAGACAGGAGTGACTAAATGTTAAAAGCTCATGCATATTTTACCAGAATACAGTATAAATCATATATAACTTCAGGGTCTTTCCTAGGTAACAGGCTAGTTTAGAAAGTAGCAAAAACTGTTTAAATTTTACCATCTTTCATTTTCTATTTTTGTTTCTCTAATGTAGTAGAATCCCCCTATGTCTATTTTGAGTTCTTATTTCTTTATGTGTTTTGGTTTTCTGATGATACTAGGTCTCCTGTAGCCCAGCTGGTCTGAACTTGCTATATAGCCAAAGATGACCTCGAACTCCTAAGCCTTCTGCCTCTATCTCCAGAGTGCTGGGGTTGCAGGCTTATACCAACCACCATTCCTGGCTTTCCATAAGACTATTCAGCTGATTCAAAATTGGTTTAGGACAAGACTTTCAGTGATTACAGTCAAATAAGAAAAATATACATGCACACACACACACACACACACACACACACACACACACACACACACAAGTGGTTGGTGATATACACCTTTAATCCCAACATTTGGGGTGTAGAGGCAGGAGGATCTTTGTGAGTTCAAGGCCAGCCTGGTCTACAGAGTGAGTTCAAGGTCAGCCAGGGCTACATAGAGAAATCCTGTCTGGAAACACACACATTTATACATGTATTTGTGATTTAACACAAATGTATAGGTGGCAACAACAAACTGCTGTGTGCATGTGCAAGGTTATATCCCGTGGGCTTTAGTTCTTCTTTCCCTCCCTCCCTCCCTCCCTCCCTCCCTCCCTCCCTCCCTCTCCCTCCCTCCCTCCCTCCTGTCCCCTGTGCTTTAGAGAGTTACAAAAACAGTTTCCCTTTGAAAATGATGTAATGCCAGGTGCACTCCTTTAATCCCAGCACTCGGGAGGCAGAGGCAGGTGGATCTCTGTGAGTTCGAGACCAGCCTGTTCTATAAGAGCTAGATCCAGAACAGCCTGCAAAGCCACAGAGAAACCCTGTCTCGAAGAACCAAAAAAGAAGAAGAAAGAAGAAGAAGAAGAAGAAGAAGAAGAAGAAGAAGAAGAAGAAGAAGAAGAAGAAGAAGAAGAAGAAGAAGAAGAAGAAGGGAAAGAAAGAAAGAAAGAAAGAAAGAAAGAAAGAAAGAAAGAAGAGAGAGAGAGGAAATGATGAGACAATGGATAGCAGGGTTTTTCTCTAGAATGTCTTTATTGAACTCAGTCAGTTCTTTGTTGACTCTTATGGCATAGCAAGCTCAGGCTATAGGCTAAGAAACAGAGACTGACTCTCCAGAGCGCTTGGGATAGCCCCAGCTCTGCCATAGAGCTCTCCTACTTCTCCCACTAGCTTGGAAGCCTGTGGGTTCTCTGCAGCAGAGATGCAGGGGCTCCTAGTGGAACACCAGCATCCAATTGCTCACAGGCAGAGCACAGGACATCAGGTTCACCAAGAGCATGGGCTGGGGTTACAAGGGTCTGTTACTAGTGCTCAAGATGGATCTGCATTTGCCAAAATAAATTGACTGTGTTGAAGTCTGTTGACTCTGCAGCTAACCTGCAGGACAGTGGCTGTGACAACAGGCACATGGGCAGTTTTCAGTACCATCGTTTTGCATGTTGCTCCTGGAGACCTTTCTAGACATTTCTAGACACTGCTGGAGCTGTACTTCTGACTCTCACACAGGGGTGACAGCCAGTTCCTTCACTCCTGGCCTTTAATCCCTCTCTATCTAAGCTAGATCAAAGAGCTTCTGCAAAGGGACGGTGAAGGACACAATCCAGTCAAGTTTGGTGGTACAACTGTTTTCTTTCTCTTTCCTTTTATTAAAAAAATTTTATGTATTATTATTATGCGTGTGTGCATGTGTGTGCCTCTGTGTGTGTGTGTGTGTGTGTGTGTGTGTGTGTGCGTGCGCGCGCACGCACACACACACACACACACACACACACACGCACACGCGCATGTGTACATTCACCTGTGTGGATGAATGTGTGCCATAGCACACATATGGAGGTCAGCGGGCAGCTTTCAGGAAAAAGTTCCTTCCATCCCCATGGATTCTGGGGCTCAAACCCTGGTCATCAGCTTTGATACAGAGTACCTTTACCCACTGAAGCATCTCACCAGCCACAGAATTGGATGTCTGCCACTTAAAAATCATAAATAATAAGCTTTAGAGACAGTTCAGTGGTTAAAGGTTCTTGCTGCTGTTCCAAAGGACCAGAGTTCAATTTCCACTACCCCCATCAGGAAGCTCACAATTGCCTGTAACTCCAGCTCCAAGGGATCTGACACTCTCTTATAGCCTCCACAGGCACATGCTTACATGTGGCACACACACACACACACATACATACATACATACATACATACATACACATATACACATAAATTTTAAAAAGGCATAAAGAATCTTATCAGCTTCTGGTTTAGGAGCTTAGTGTGTGTTAAGCCTTTGTTACATACCAAGGGAAAGGTAATCCTGATAATAAACCATTATCAGACATAGGCTATTAACAGATGAGGTAATAGAAAAATTTCTACTCTCTTGAAATATATTGAACCTTATTAATAAATTAATAATTGAAAGGCCAAGTTAAACCTGGAACAAAATACTCTTTTGTGAGACAGGGTCACTTATAACCTTGGCTTGCTTTGAACTCACTATATAATCAAGGGAGACCTTGAACTGATCCTTCTGCCTCAGCCTCTCAAGTGTTGGAATGGCAGGCGTTTACCACTCTGCCCAACCCAATTTTGCTTATCTACCAAACTGGAAAGGGTGAAAAGAATAAGAAAGCAAACCATAAAAGCAAAACCTCTATCAAATCTGAATATTTATCAGATTTTTCCAGTAAAACACAAGAGGAACTAAGGCTGGGTTTGTGGGTTGTGTGCGTGCTCGTGTGTGAGTGTATGTGTATACTATGAAGTACATATACATGAGTGTGGATTTTGTTCACGCTTCCTGTCACATACCTTCCTCCAAATGTGGAATATAAAAACTAGAATTTCCCTGCCCAGGCAGGTCCCAGAATCTCTAACTTTAAAGGTGGGGATGTTTTGGCCTGAGTCTGACCCTAAAAAATGCTTGCCTTACCCTATCTTATAGGGAAGGACAGTTGAGCAACCTGAGCATCTGCTGGACTTCCCCACCCAGGCAAGGAACGTTAAATCAAACCCCTTGATGCTGTTGTCCAGCGTCAGCCCACACAATGACACCTCCATAGAATTCCAGAGGACAAGGTACATTTTATGGACAGCTGGGCACAAGGAAGCTTGAAGGAATACAAACAATACCTCATCCTGAGCCAAAGAGATGGCACGCACCTCCCTCCAAAACACATACAAGATAGATAAATAAATACAATTTAAAAATCTTATTTAAGAAGCTCATTGTGGAACTAGGAGGGGGCCAGCTCCAACTCAATATGGAGGAAGTGCTTGTGTCCAGGACCTTTCCAGAACTTGCTGCATGCTATAAGAGCCAGCATCACATTTTAGGTTTTAATTAATTGACCTTAGAGATCCATGAAACAAAAAGATGCCTCTGATCTGCAAGCCCCTTGGCCAAGGACAGATGGTGCCTGAAATGCTGGAGGCTCTTGTTTATGGGAGATAACAAGCCACGTGTTTTTCACTCCTCTAAACAAGTGTGTTTGACCCATCTGCACCGGATGTGCTTGATCACATGTGGGCGGGAGTTTCACAGGCTGGAAATAAATCAGGAATGTATGCTTGTACCTGATTGAATATAGGCTGGAGGTACATCAGGATGTATGCTTCCCCTGACAGGACCTGATGGGAGATACTTAAGCTGCTGCAAAACTTGATTCTGGGCCTTTTTTTTTTTTTTTCTGGGAAACCAGAGATGCACCTGGCCAGTATTTAATTAAAGCTTGCTTCAAATTTGGCTTTAAACTGTGGTAGTGGTCTTATACTCAGTTGGTGGGATTAACAACGCCTGTCTGTCCACCTTCCTTTCTTTTTACACTTAGTTACTTGTGTGTGTGCCATAGTCCATATGTAGAAGTCAGAGAGCAACTTTCTGAAGTGTTTTTTTTCCTTCCACTGTCTGGAATCTAGGTATCAGACACTCAGGTTGGCAGGTTGGCAGCAAGCACCTTTACCTGCTGAGCCATCTCATCAGACCAATGGTCTCAGTCAGTTCTGGTGTCAAAAGAAAATGCCAACCACTGTTATCAATGCCAGTCTTACGACTCATCTTTGCCATAGAATGTTATGTATATTATTATTATTATTATTATTATTATTATTATTATTATACAACTAGTAACAATGTATATGGACACATATGGTTAAACTGACTTGAGGATGGACACAA
Organism: Cricetulus griseus; assembly: GCF_003668045.3. Taxonomy (NCBI): domain Eukaryota; kingdom Metazoa; phylum Chordata; class Mammalia; order Rodentia; family Cricetidae; genus Cricetulus; species Cricetulus griseus. The sequence continues at coordinate 246,209,057 of NC_048596.1, read as the reverse complement.
GTGACCCATCATATAGTCCTACAGGTGGGAGGAGACACAGCAATAGTACACTTCTTCATAAAGATCTCTGGCTTCTGAGTTCAAGCTGCAGCTACAACTCTTATTTAGAACAGGCATGGCCCTGGGTTCAGTTTCCAGCAATACACTCTAGTCACACACACACACACACACACACCACAGAGAGAGAGAGAGAGAGAGAGAGAGAGAGAGAGAGAGAGAGAGAGACTCTTCCTGCTCCCCTGAGGATAAAGATGTGGACAACATATAGTGATAAAAAGTAGAAAAGAATGAGTAATTTCTCTCAAGGATGACCTTTAATTTATAAGAAAAAAATCATATAAAAATTATTTCAAGGACCAGGGATGTAGCTCACTGGGAATGCTATTGCCTAGCATGCACAAGGCCCTGGATTCTGTAGCAAATATTGCAAAAAGCAAAGAAACAACATGTCTTCAAATTATGAATTATATTATTTACATATTTAAATTTAAAAATATTTAAAACTTAAATTGATAGATATATTCGTATACATACATATATAATGCCTGAGTGGCACTGAAAGGGGATGTGTACTTTTAATTATAACATTAGTTTTATAAAGACATAAGGACAACACTTAGGATTAAAGATCTGTTTAGACCTGTGTTTGACACCCACAGAGGGAAATGTATGTACAATCAGCAGAAATCCAGCTCCGTACCTCTTTGTAGTTAATGTGTCCGTCTTGAAGCTGAAGAAACTCCAGAGCCCTGTGTCCTGAAAGAAATCAATATCATATGAGCTAAGTTCAACTGTACTTACCAGAGAACATTTTTAAAAGATTTCTTTTTAAAGTGTGTGTGTGTGTGTGTGTGTGTGTGTGTGTGTGTGTGTGTGTGTGTGTGTGCATGTGTGTTTATATGCACATGAGTGCAGTTGTCCATGGAAGCTAGGAGAGATCATGGGATCCCCTGGAGCTGGAGCTACACACATTTGTGAGCCCCCCAGCATGGGTGCCAGAAGTGAGCTTGGGTCCCCTGTAAGAGCAAGAAGAACTTTGACCTAATGATCTCTAGCCCTGTAGAGATCATTTTTTGAGGAAAATATATTTTTTTATTTGTAAACTATGGAGAAAACTGGAAATAATAAGTAACATTGTACTCATTTGAGGTTTTATTTAGGCATAACTGCTTTGCTTTGCTTTGCTTTGTTTGCTTGTTTGTTTGTTTGTGACAGGGTCTCTCTGTGTAGCCCTGACAGTCATGGGACTCTCTAGACCACGATGGCCTTGAACTCCCTGAAATCCACCTGTCTCCTCCCACATGCTAGGATTAAAAGCATCCTTCACCATGCCTGACTAAGGCATAATTGTTTCAAAAATATTTATATTATCAGGATACATTTAAATTTTCTGCTTAACTATGACCTTGGACAAATTACCTAACACTGTAGATCTCATTTCCCTCCTCTGTGAAGTGAAAACAAAATTACAGGTAGGCTGAGAAAACCACAGAAAATAAATACTAAATGAAGACACAGTAATAGTCATTTGGGAGGAACTTGGGAAACAGAAACTGTCACAGCATTTGCCTCAGACTGAGTAGATAAACCAATAGTCTCCAAGTGTATTTCATGATTGAAATATTTTGGAAGGACAAGGTTACCTCAGAAATCTGCCTATTCCATAATACCCCCCCAGCCACACACACACACACACACACACAGAGAGAGAGAGAGAGAGAGAGAGAGAGAGAGAGAGAGAGAGAGAGAGAGAGAGATCCAACAGGTTGACATAAATATCAATCTTCCACTCAGGCCTCACACAAGAAATGAAAAAAATGAACCAGCTGTACCATCTAAGTTGTTGGTAAATATAAGGTGGAATTTCAGTTGCCTTTTACATGAAAAATTTTAGAATTTGTGCAGGTTCTATTTCATGCATATCTGTAAACCTCAATCATTGTTGTAAAAAAGGGTTTCACTCTGTAACACAAGCTGGCCTGGAACTCACAATTATCCTCCTGCCTCTGCTGCCTCTTTGCTGGGACTACAAGTATAAGCCACCACAACCTGATTAGATATTTTTAAATATCCATTAGGACTTACCTATCCATTAGGAACCAACACAAAAACTCCAAGGTTTTTTTTTGTTTTACTCCAAGGATGTTTTTTAAAAAAATTTGTTTGCTTTGCATTTTTTTATTAATTTATTTTTTACATTCCAATCCCAGTCGCCCCTTCCACCTCTCCTTCCGGTCACCCCACTTCCCCCTCACCTCCCATCTGCTCCTCAGAGAGGGTAAGGCCTCCCCTAGGAAGTCTACTAAATCAGTCCATCATCTCGGTGATGCAGGACCAAGGCACCTCTCCACCCCCCACACCCCTGTGTCTAGGCTGGGCAAGGTATCTCTCCATATAGAATGGGCTCCACTAAGACAGTTTGTGCATTAGAGTTAGATCTTGGATCCATTGCCAGTGGCCTCATATACTGTCCCAGTCACACCATTGTCACCTATACTAAGGGAGTCTAGTTCTGTCTTATGCAGGTTCCCCATTTGTTAGACCTGAGTCAGTGATCTCTCACTCACTTGGGTCAGCTGATTCTGTGGGTTTCCCCATCATGGTCTTGACTCCTTTATTCATATTATCGATCCTCTGTCATTTCTATTGTTGCTAGGAGCTTGGCTCAATGACTAGCTGTGGATTTCTGCATCTGCTTCCATCTGTCTTACTCCAAGGATTTTTTTTTAAGTTATTTTCATTTACATGTCTTCCCTTTGAGCTTCTGTCACTTGGAAGCTCCTTCAGAATTCATTAGCTTTCTCTCTCCCAGTTTAATGGGGCACACAGGTACCGTGGGTTCCTCAGAACCACACGGCTGGTTTACAGCAGGACTGTCTAATAGCTGAGGTCTGTGTCCCTTTGTCATTGGTTCCTGACTATCTTTCGGCAGTGATGTTTAATAAAAAGAATGGCAGACTCACTGTCAAGACACAAGTGAGACTGAAACAGCAAGATCCATTTCTTCATCTGCAAATAAAACTACCTGTGTCTCTTTATACTGGTAACTGTGATCTTGGGGTCCTGCCTGCCAAGGCTCAGAATCCACATCTACTTCACACTGGTAAATTTCCCTAGTGTATCTGTAACCTTGTCACTCTCTGTAACTGATAGAGATAGCAAAAGAATGAAATAGTATCATCTTTATTGAAATAAAAGAAAGCCCAGAATATTAAATCTACCTAAAATTAATCTTAAAATTGCTATAAATACACTGCTATTTGATTGTATTATGAATTGTCTTACACTCTCCACATGCTAAAAAATTTCATAAATACATTCATAAGAGAGATCCACACACATGCTTAGGATGGTGGCTATGTAAAGTGAGCATTTTAATTGGCTTATCAACATGTCACATCACATACCTTAAATTTATACCATTTTTTTATCAAGTATACCGTAACAAAGCTAGAAAAAGTAAGTCTAAAAACACCTCCTCTTTTTATTAATCTAAATCTACTATCTTTACCCTAGTTTTATTTCTATTGCTGAAATAAAAACCATGACAAAAACCAACTTGGGGAGGAAAGGTTTTATTGGCTTACACACCCCAGTCACAGCCCTTTCTTGAGGGAAATCTAGGCAGAAACTGAAAGCAGGAGCCTGGAGACAGGGCCTGAAGCAGAGACCCTGGAGGAACACTGCTTACTGGCTTGCTTGCTCATAGCTTGCTCAGCCTGCTTATTTATACACCCAGACTTCTCCTGCCCACAGTGAACTGAGCCTCCCCCATCAATCATGAATCAAGGAAATGTCCCACAGACTTATCTATGGTCTAATCTGATGAAGGCAATTCCTCAGTTGAGACTCCCTGTTCCCAGAATTGTCTAGTTGACAATAACTAGCCAGCGCTAGATAACGAGTATACTCCAGATAACTCTGCCTCTGCCCTTAAGGTCAGATACACTGCAGTGTGTGACCTTCCCTGCAGTGTGTGACCTTCCCTGCAGAACTCTTAATGCTAAGCTGGGCTTATAGATATTAGCAACCACTCAGCTTCACCAGGTGCCTTAACCTCCCTGAAGCCAAGCACCTTAATGCCAATAGGTAGTACTTAACCCATGGGAAATAATTTAGGTCAGTGATGAAAATTAGGGTGACCTTAAAGCTCAAATGATGTGTCATATGCATAAGAGCCATTAACAGCCACTTGATTCAGAGAACAATTCTATGGCCACACTTGGCCCTTTACATCTATTGGAAATGCCTGTCTTTGGAAGTATAGAAGCAACAAATATAATCTCACACTCCTGCCATAAGCATCCACTTCCATTCTCTTCTAGTTCTGTGACTTTCTTACTGTCCCCAGCCAGGAACACCCAGTGGCCTAACATAAAGGACCTCAGCTCTGTCACCCGCCTATCCCTCCATCAAGCCCACCTGCCATTTCCTAGCTCTGGACCCTTTCAATCTTGTCTCTCTTCTCCACTGTCAGGCCACTTCCCACAGCAGGGAGAGTTGTGCCAATATGTGGAGTAGAATTTCAATCTCTTCCTTAAGCTTACTGGTAGATTCTTGACCTTTTAATAACACACAAAGAGGGGTAGAGAGATGGCTCAGTTGTAAAGGGTACATACTGCTCTGGACAGGGGCATAATTTGGTCACCAGCACCCATGTGGTATAGCTCATAATTGCCAAAATTCCAGCTCCAGAAGGATCTGATGCCTTTGACCTCTGAAGGCACCTGCACTCATGTGCACACACCTACACACAAAAAAATTAAAATTAATAATCTTTAAAAACTAACACAAAGGGCCAGGAATGGTGCAGAACACTCAAACCCCAGCCCTCAGGAAAGGTGGGAAGATGGCCAGCTTGTTCTACACAGTGAGCTCCAAGTTAGCCAGAACTACATCAGGAGATCCTGTCTCTAAAACAGACAGACAGATACATCAGGCCCAGTACTTACCTATTTCTACATGTGTTGAGAGACCACAAGATGAACTTCTCGAGCAGAAAAAAGACAGCAGGAGCAGCAGGCCAGACCACAGCCTGCCAGTAGGCATGTTGTCATCTCTTCCCAGCTGCTCTGCTAATGTAGAAACAATCCAAGCTGTAGTCAAACTATGATTCCAAAATCCAGGCGCAGACTCGGTGTATTCCCTCTACACAGGTTACTGACACAGGAAACCAAGCCTTGTTTCAAAATAGTCCTGTTTTCCAATAAAGTCAATGGATCAACCCACAGTTTAGCTTTCCCAGAATAGCAAACGGACACCTGGGAGGGGAGAGAAAGCAATCTGCTTAGATCTTAGATCAAACCTCTTGCTAGAGGCACTTTATCATCCCAGCCACCCAGATTTTCCCTCAACACACAACTGGCCTGGCAAACCAGACTTGCCTTCAATTTGCTTTCTAAATAAGATATTCACCTGTGCCAATTGATGGTCATTCTATTACACTGCCACCTGATCCAAGGGCAGCATCTTGAGCATCCTCTGCTCAAACTTGAGTTTCCTCATCCTCCCAAGCCACAAGAGCATGCTGGGAAAGCTTTTATGGTGATCACCTAGAACCGGCTTCTCTCTTTGTATTTGGCAACAGATACTGACACTTCTCTGTGTTACACAACCCCAGCCACTCCTGGCCTTCTACTCTGGCTCTTCCAACAGGACTTACCTGAGATGTGTTGCAAGGAAGGATTCCTGCAGCCCAAAGATACTGACTGCACCTGGAAGGTGGAGGAAGGAAGCAGATTACGGATAAGAGACAAGGGTCTGGACAATGCTTGGTTCAGAACATACTCATCATGAAGTAGCCAATCAGCAACAGGAAGAACAAGGGAAGCCATTCAGGTTATTCGTGGACATAAATGGTGGTGATCTTAACACCCAGATGATGCATTGTAAAGGCAGAAAGCAGTAGAGTGCTTCCAAAGGACTCGGGGAAACAGTATTCATTCTCAGGCTAAGAAAGGGGAAGAGATGAATGAACAAAAGACAGAATAATTTGAGTCGGCTGTCTGCCAGGCAGAGTTTGTTTTGTAATCTTAACTCAACCCCATTCAAACCCAGGAAATGAATTCTGTAGTTCTCCGCACCTAGGGGCACTGGGGCTGACTGCTTCTAGCTACTTTTTAGGCCACAGGCTAGAAGTTGGGTTTTTTTGTTTTGTTTTTAATTTGGCTAGCAGGGTGTTTATAAACTTACACCACTTTGCTTGCTTTTGGTTTTGTCAATGAGATCTGTGTATGCCAAAATGCTCTGACCTCATTATGTAGCCAAGGATGACCTTAAATGCCAGATTCTCCTGCTTGTACCTCCCAGTGTTCCTACTGTAGGTATGAGCCAGCATACCTAACCAGACTAACTTTCTTTTAAATTCACAAATAAATCTAGAATTTTAGCTCTCTGTACAAAACAAAATAAAATCCCAAAAACTGACCTCCTGACCCAACATCCCTCCATGATATGACAATCAACCAAAGTGGGAACCAGTTGTCCCTTCAACAAATGTGCCCTCCTCTGTGTCCTCTTGTCCTAAGAGGCTGAGACAGGATGACTTACAGGAGTTTGAGACTATCCTGGACTACACTGAAATCTTTTCTTCAAAACAGGGCTGGCAAGATGATTCAGTGTATAAAGGCACTTGCTGCCAAGCCTGATGACCTGAGCTCATCGACATGGAGGAAGAACAGAATCGATTCCCCACTCACATACACAAGTAAATAAGTGTAATGGAAATCTTAAAAAAAAGATAGCAGAAAGAGGGCTACCAAGGGTCACCAGGAAAAAATCTTGCCTAAAAGGGAGAAGCAGATATCAGAAAACCAAGTCACACAAAAGCACCAGACAAAGAAGTGGGTCCTGCTACTAACCAATACTAATCCCAAACTTCTTGTGTACTTTATGCATTTCAAATTTATAAGGACTATATTTATTATTGCAATAAAAAGGAAGGAATTCCTCACAGTACAATGTGATGGTTGTATGATAATATTGTTTGGAGTTTTTATGAAGTTTGTGTTATTTTGTAACCATGAAAACAGGATCACATATTTCTCTTAAAACTATACTTTAAGGGAAGGCTAAACCATAGTTCTCAGTATCAAAATGAAAGAAAAAAAAACTATCTGAGGGCTGGAGAGATGGCTCAGACGTTAAGAGCACTGACTGCTCTTCCAGGGGTCCTGAGGTCAATTCCCAGCAACCACATGGTGGCTCACAACCATCTGTAATGAGATCTGGTGCCCTGTTCTGGACGGCAGGCAAACATGCAGACAGAACCCTGTATACATAATAAATAAATAAATCTTAAAAAAAAAAGAAAGAAAGAAAACTATCTGAAATGCCGAGGAGATGCTTAGTCATTAAAGAGCACGAGGACCCGAGTTCTCATCCTTACCATCATGTAAAAGGCAGGCATAGTAATGGGCATCCGTATCCCCAATGCTGGGGAGGCAGAGGGAGGCAAATCGCAGAAATCCATTGGTCAGCTAGCCTAATTAAGTCAGCTAGCTCTAGGCTCAATGAAAGACCATGTGCAAGTTATTAAAATATGCTTCTGCTTCCCTGTGATTCAGAGACAGTAATAGTTTCCACTTAGGAGCCATTGAGAACATCAGATGGGTTAATATAGAATGCACTTTTAATGGAGATTAGTATTCAGTAAGTGCAATATATGTTCACAACTATATTCAGGGAAAAAAACTTTCCCACTCAAATTTACCATGGATTTTTGTTGTTTTTCCATGTTAGTTTTGTTTGATTTTTGTAGTGGAGAGGATCAAATCCTTAATTCTAGGCAAATGTCTTACCACTGAGGTACAACCCAAACCCATTTATTGATTTATTTTTAATCAAGAAGAAGACTTTGCATCTTTGCATTCAGATAGTCAGTATAAGATCATTTCTAAAATTTTAAATATGAATATAAAGCAGAATTGAATGAAGCCTTTGAAATGAAATCAGGTCTCCATGTGGAGATAAATGAGGTAAAATATTTTTAATAAGGCACACATGTAGTTTAGGCTGTTCTCAAACTCCCTATGTAGCCGTTATGCCTTTCTTTCTTTCTTTCTTTCTTTCTTTCTTTCTTTCTTTCTTTCTTTTTTAGTGTGTGTGTGTGTGTGTGTGTGTGTGTGTGTGTACATTTGTGAGTGTGAATGCAGGTGCACCTGTGGAGGTCAGATGACAAGTTTCAGGACACACACACACACACACACACACACACACAAACTTTTTTGAGGCATGGTCCCTCTTGAGGCAGGTCTACTTCTCTGAGTATTCCAGGCTAACCAGGGCTTCCAGATGGTTCATCTGTCTTCACCTCCAATAGAAGTGATGGGATTACAGAATCCTCCTTTTCACATGGTTCTGGAGGTTGAATTTGGGTCATTAGGCTTCTGAGGCAAGCCCTTTTACCCATGGGCCATCTTCCCAGCCCTTACTTTGAATTCTCAGTCTCTTTGCCTCTACCTCCCTGTGATGGGAATGCAAGCATGAGCCACCAGGCCCGGCTTTAGGGATAATTTTAGTGTCCAGACTAGAGCAGCTCATTTCTCCAGTCACTATCATTACCGGGCCATGATAGCAGCTGGAGAAGAGGGTGGACAAAGCCAGGAACTGGGGCCTTAGAGACAGCTCAGCAGGTAAAGGTGCTTGCTGCCAAGCCTGGGGACCTAAGTCCAATCCCTGGGACTCACATGGTAGGAGAGAATTAAATCTGGCACACCCCTCTCTTCTGCACAAACAAATAAGTTTTAAAAGCCAGGAACTGGAAACTAATGGTGCCCAGGAACATAAGGAGAAAAGGGCAGATCCTGGCCTCCTGGGACATTTCTCCTATGGGTCCTAAGTGAACATACCTACCCAAGATCTGGGAGACACTGGAAAGTAAGCTGGGAGGCTGGAAGAATTGTTCCCACTCCAAATGGGAGCTTGCTGGGGGGCACAAAGCAGTATGGGAAGTGGGGAGTACCACTTCACAGATTAGAGAGATTATTGCCTTGGTGAGCTCCTTCTTCCTTCATCAGATAAGTAAATGATGATTTTACTACCGAATTGGTGTGAAGATTAATATAGCAAGATTATACCTAAATTGGGTTTTCTTTTTCCTCCTCACTTTAAAAGAAATAAACGCCGAGAGTGATAGGATCATAGGTATTGCTGCTATGGTTCCTGGCGGGCAAGACATCTGGGAAGGGGAGTAGGAAGGGCTTCAAACAGCTTCTCAAGCCAGGGGTGGTGACACATGCCTATAACCCTAGCACTTGGAAGACTGATGATGTGGACTTGCTGAGTTCAAGGCCAGCCTGGGCTACATAGTGCCTTTGAGGTCAGCTTTGGTTACAGAAATAAATCCTGTTTTGTATTTCTGGTTTGTTTTTTTAAAGTCAGAGAGAGGGATGATGGGGGGAGAGGAGGGAGGGAGGGAGAGAGAGAGAGAGGATATGAATAAATTCTGGACTAGAAACTAAAATCCATAGGTGATTGCAAGTTTGGGGCCTACAGTGATTAAGACCTGATCTGAAGGAGATAGAACGGGCTGTCAGCAGCTCCCCCTACAGACATCAGGCATCCAGGCCAGCTTGTGATAGCCACCCAAGGCCATCCTTCTCTTGACCCCTTCTCTCCCCAATTCCCTCAATAAAATGCGGGACAAAATAGTAAACAAACACAGGCACAGACATGTGCACACCCACCTGCACACACAATTAAATGCTGCTATTATGACTTCTGCCAAATGTGTCTAGTACAAGGCCAGAGGCTCTGACTCAGCAGAAGACAAAGTCAACAAGTTAAAAGAACATTGTAGAATTTTGCAAATACAGTTTCCTAACTGGGGCATGTAGCACTTGCCTGTAATCCCAGAGCTCTATGAAGGAAGGCTGCAAGATGTAGGTCTTCCTTCCACTAGGGTACATAGTAACATTTTCTCAATAATAATAGTAATTATTATCAATACCTTTTTAAACTAAAGAACCTACATGCTCTAGAAAGGCACACAAAACACTCTCATGCAATCTATAGTAACTATCCATGAGAAAATGTTAAGTCTTGGGATCTTAAAATAATACACAGGGTTGAGTTGCATTTGACCCCACAAATTCTGAGCACAGACCTGCTATTTCTTTTATCCAAATTAACTTGGAATTACTTGTTGCTGTGAAGTTACAGGTGTAAGGGGAGGATGGAGATGCTGTTTAAGGTGATCGAGCTATATTCAATCCTCACACTCCTGTTGACATAAACAAACAAACAAACAGGGTCTCATATGTAGTCCTGGTTGACCTTGAACTCACTGAGAACCTCCTACCTCTGCCTCCTAAAGGCTGGGATTAAAGTCATGGGCCTTGATTGTTTCCAGTTACTAGTTGGCCAGACTTTGGCCTTGCTAGCTACTAGACCTACAGCAGCTAGGACATTCAGCATCCAAATCTACTCGCAAATGCCCACCAGAGGAAATATGCCCAAAAGCATGCAAGAAGAATCCCGAAGGAGCCTCACTTCGTCCCTGGTTGAATAGTTGCCCCAAATCCCAGTGCTCAGGAGCTCTCTGCTCCAAGTTCGTGAAAGGGGATATGAAGAAAAGCATGCAAGAGGCAGATTACTGAGCTGGACTTCTCCCTTCATTGACCAGTGGTCCCCAACCCCAGTGTTCAGGAGCCGCGGTGTGTGGAACCTCGATTTTGGCCTTGGTGCCATCTCCACACCGAGCGCAGATTGCCGGGGCTGAGGACAGAAGGTTCTTCTGTAACAGTTAAGGCCTAAAAAATAACAGGAGAGCACCGGGAAAGGGGACTTAAGTGCACAAGTTCATCTTACTAGGAGTCTTCTCCCTTCGCAGGTCCTGAGAAGGGCGCGCAGGGAGCACAGGCCGGCCGGCTCAGGACCACGCAGCTCCAGGAGCGCAGGGAGGGGGCGCTCTCGGAGTCCCCGCCACCACCGCCGCCGTGCCCGCCGCCCTGCGCGTCCCCGCCGCCGCGATCCCGCTTCACCCCCCGACCCCTGAGCTTCTGCGCGCTCGCTTGCTAGTCCCTTGCCTCTGTCGCCGCCACTGCGGGGCCATGGGGACCCGCTTTCTGCTGCGGAGTTTCTGGGCCGCGCGTCTGGCGCTGCCGCCTGCCGGCCGCCGCCTCCGCCCGGCGTCCTCCGAAGCTCAGCGTCGCAGCTATGCCCGCGGCCCAGCTGGCCTCCCGGCCGACCTACTCCGCGGGGACAGCTTCGTGGGAGGCCGCTGGCTCCCGGCCCCCGCCACCTTCCCGGTGCACGACCCGGCCAGCGGCGCCACGCTGGGCACCGTGGCCGACTGCGGGGTGCCCGAGGCCCGCGCCGCTGTGCGCGCCGCCCACGATGCCTTCTGCAGCTGGAAAGGGGTCTCGGTCAAGGTGAGAGCGCGTCTGGTGCAGGCTCCCGGCCTAGTGGGAAACAGATACCCAAAGTGAAACCAGCCTGTGATACCCCCACTCCAGTTCTCCGGGTACACAGTGCAGAAAGCCAGAGCAACAACAAAGAGACAAATAAGTTTGGAGCTTGGGGTCGGTGCCCATTGCAATGTCAGATCCCCTGTTTTCAAATCTCAAGTAAGAGAGATGGACAGGGGTGCATAATAAAAGTGAGCTGAATAATGTTAGCCTCTGTGTGTGTGTGTGTGTGTGTGTGTGTGTGTGTGTGTGTGTGTGTGTGTGTGTGTAGGGAGGGAAAGATGACTGTATATGGGAGCTGTATGTAAGGGCTGTGTATCTGTATGCGTAGGCTGCATGCGGAGCTGTGTGTGTAGGAGTTGTGTCAAGGACACTGAGAAGGGATGTATATGTAAGCTTTGTTCAGTGGAGGGAAAAGCAGGTGCAATCTCTGATTTTCGGTCTTAATGGGCAAAGGTTGCCACTTACTAACAGAGATGGATGGACAATGGAGGATAGACAGTAAGACAGAAAACTACTTTAGAAATGCTCTTCCTCCTTCATTTATGATATTATACCTGCAGCCAACTCCGTGAACTCACAGCTTCCTATCATCCATATTCTCTCTGAAGATAGGTGCCTAGGGGTACAAGCATCAGTCTTAACATCCACCCACCAGCAGGTAGTTACTGAACACCAGCTACCTGTCACATACTTCCGGGGTTGTTTGTAATGAGGAGTCAAAGGAAAAAGGTTGGGGAGGCAGCTGGAAATATGGTTCAGCAATTAAGATGCACTTGCTGCTCTTGCAGAATTTCTGGGTTCTGTTCTCAGTCCTCCCATGGTGACTCTTAACAGTCTGTAATGCCAGTTCCAGGGAATCTCAGGTACTCAGCAGGTACACAGACGTAGGTGCAGGCAAATGCTCATATACATAAAATAAAAAATAAATAAGTCTTAAAAAAAAAAAGATCCAGCCCCTTATAGGGTTCGTATGAAATGTGTGTTTGGGGGAATCTAAGCTGCAAACAATAAACCCCTACCTCAGCAAGAAGTGTGCTGGAGGTGATGAATAATGGGGGGGGGGGTAAAGGGCAGATGTGGGCCCAGAGGTCAGAGGTCAGAGGGAAGGGCAAGGTGAAGAACAGAGTGTGATCATGTGTGCAGGTTTGTGAGGATGTCACAGCAAAGTACACTGTTTGGGTGGCTTAAGTGACAGAATTGTTTCTCCCTGCAATTCTGGAGGCTAGAAGCCACAGGTTGTGCTGCCTAGCATTATGTCAACTTGACACATAAAATCATCTGAGAGGAGGGAGCCCAATTAAGAAAATGCCTCCGTAAGATCAGGTCATAGGCAAGTCTATAAGGCATCTTCTTAATTAGGATTGACAGGAAAGGGCCCAGTCCATGGTGGATGGTGCCATCCCTGGGATGGTGGTCTTAGGTTCTGTAAGAAAGCAGGCAGAGCCAGCCATGGGGAACAAGCCAGTAAGCAGCACCCTTCCATGGCCTTTGCATCAGCTCCTGCTTCCAGGTCTCTGCCCTGTTTTGAATTCCTGTCCTGACTTCCTTCAATGATGAACAGTGTTATGGAAGTGTAAGACAAATAAACCCTTTCCTCCCCAAGTTGCTTTTTGGTCATGGTGTTTTGTTGAAAAATGGAAATCCTAAGACGGGTCAAGATAGTGGCAGGCCTGTTTTTTTCTGAGACCTCCCTCCCGAGCTTGTAGACATTGATCTTGGTTCTGTCACCATCACGTTCTTCTGGGGCCAGCTGTTGATTTAAGGCCTAGCTAAACTTAATCACCTCTTTAAACTTTGTCTTAAAGCACAGTCTCATTCTGAGGCACTGATAAGGTGGTTAGAGACTTCAACACCTCACTCTAGGAGGGACACATTTCCTCCTATAACATCAAGGTCAGCCTTCCTAAGGATATAAGGACTAAGAGGGGTAAGGGAAAATCCTGAACAACTCAGGAACATGGCTACTTGGCTTCCAGAACAGCAAAGAGGCCCTTGTGGCCCATAGTGGACCACGAACTAGGAAGGAATGCAGGAAGCCATCACAGAGGTAGGGGGATGAAGAGATGGCTTCAGTTGAGACCTGTGGAACATCCAGGACTTCCGGGTTTACTTTGAGTGCAATGACAGGAATTCTCCAGTCCTGATGCTGATGAGAGACTGTAGGAGGGCAGTGTTAGAGACAGACCTGTTAAGAGAAGTCATTGCCAGTGCTATTGGTTGCCTCCTAGAACTTGATGGTAAGACCCATTACTGAAGACACCATATATTTGAGTCATAGGACATAGGTATCAAGCTGGTACTGATCTAGAAGCTTCATCTCTACTGGCTAGATCTGTCATAGTGCTGGCCAGTGCATTGTGCGTGTGCTGATAGACTCTTTGTTAACTTGACACAAGTAGGGTCATCTGGGGAAGGGGAATCTTAATAATAATATGATTGGCCTGTAGGCAAGCCTGTGGGGCATTCTTGATTGATATGAGATTGTGGGTGGTGCTAGCCCTGAGTGGGTGTTCCTTGGGTATATAAGAAAGTAGGCTGAACAAACCATGAAGAGCAAGCTAGTCAGCAGCACTCCTCCCTCCATGGTCTCTGCATCGGTTCCTGCCTCCAGGTTCCTGCCTCCAATTTTTGCCCTAACTTTCTTTGATGATTGACTGTAATGCAGAAGTATAGGATGGAATAAGCTCGTTCTTTCCAAAGCTGCTGCAAAAGGTCATGGTGTTTTAGCACAGCAATAAAAACCCTGAGGCAGAAATTGGTAGCAGATACAAATATGCTGTGACAGGCCTGACCATGTGTTTTGGGGAGGATTGTGGTACCACTGAAACTTTGGATAGTGCTCAGAACTCACTGGGCTATTCTGTAGGAGTTTGCAAAGTTATGTTGAAAGCAATGCAAACGATGGAGGCCTGGCTTGTGCAATTCCAGGGGGAAGTTTTAAAAGTCCTTTAAGGACTCTAGCAAAGCCATTTGTGTGGTATTTTGAATTGAGAGCTACTAGAGAAAAATTTTTGCTTTGCTGGGACAATCAATGCTGGTCATAAGGAGCAGAGAGATTAGTGATGATTAAAAAGAGACCAGCAAGCTGGGCAGAGTGTCACATGCTCTGTGAGTTTGAAGCTTTGCAGAGCATGTTCCAGGGCAGCCAAGGCTAGACAAAGAGACCCTGTCTCAAAAAACGAGAGACACAGACAGACAGACAGACAGACACACACACACACACAGAGAGAGAGAGAGAGAGAGAGAGAGAGAGAGAGAGAGAGCAGCAACAGTGAGATGAAATCTTCCGTGAGTATTTCCTCAGGGTCAGCACACAGAGATGGTGGTCCAGAGTTGGATGAGGCTGCATCTCATGCTGGAAGTCAGCTTTGGTAATGTATTAGGGTTATCTAGGTGGTACTGGTTTTGAAGGCATAAGGCATTGAGAGAAGCTGAAGCTTGATGCTGTGTAGCAGGGCTGGAGTCTCCAAAGAAAGGCCCGGAGAAGCTATTGGTGAAGGTGCAGCCCATTCATATCAGGACAACTCAGCATTTTGGAGATGCAGATACGATGATGGGATGGCCACCAAGGAGAGCAGCAGCTGTGGTGTGGAGCCAACCTGAGCCTGTGAAATAAGCTTTGTGTGCTGTGGCTAGGAGAGCAGGAGAAGTGCCGCTGCCAAGCCCAAGCTCATGAGCTCCAGATAGATGCCTGACACTGAGCTTTCTTTACAAAGCTGGACTTTGCTTTTGCTCTGATCTGATTGGAGCTATGCCTAGTCCTTCCCTCTTGTAATAAGAAGTCTTGAACTTGTTTTTGGTTTTATGGGAGCTTCCAGTTAAGAGACTTTGAACTTTTACAGAGATTTTGGATATTTAGAGAAACTTTGGGTATTTCAGAGAGAGTTGGGATATTTCAGGGAGAGTTTCTATGTTTCAGAGAGACCGGATATTTTAAGGAAACTGAACTCTTAAAGTGTTGAGTTTCTACAGACTGTGGAACTTTTAGAAGAAGCAATGTTTTGCATTGTGAAATGTATATTAGCATGATATCCAGAGAACAAGAAAGAGAATGTGTGGTGTAATTGGTGTGTTTGTGTGTGAAGTTGACAAGGGGCCAATTGTACTGGTTAATTTTATGTCAACTTGACCCAAGGTGGGTCATCTGGGAAGAAGGAATCTTAATCAAGAAATATGTCCGTAAGACTGGCCTATAGGGTATTTTTATGATTGATGTGGAAGGGCCTAGCCCACTGTAGGTGGTGCCACCCCTGGGCATGTGGTCCTAGGATGGATAAGAGGGTAGGCTGAGAAAACCACAAGGAGCAAGCCAGTTAACAGCACTCCTCACTGGCCTCTTCATCAGCTCTTGTGTTCGGTTTCTACCTCAGTTCATGCCCTAATTTCCTTTGATGAGGGACTGTAAGATGAAAATAAACCCTTTCCTCCCCAAGTTCTTGGTCATGCTGTTTTGATAGAACAATAGAAACCCTAAGATAGCACGTTACCAGGAGAAAAGTAATTCTCAGTTTCAGCCAGCTGTGAACCCTACAGGCTACAATAACAGTTGGCCTGGCAAGACATGCCCATGTACAAGTAGTGGCATGAACATCACGGGCATAGTCAACCACTCTCTGATTGAATTTAAGTCCCACTCCATACCATACCTGGCACCATTGTCAGGCCAAGAGCCTCTGGGAGAACCTACTTCTGTTATTCTGCTACATGGACATAGTATTAAACTGTTTCCTAATGACTTTGTCTTCTACCCATAGATTAATACATCTTTCAACACTAATCAGAGAAGCTTCTATTTTCAGTAGATAGTGATTAACACAGAGACCAGCAAGTGGCCAAGGAACAGAGAAAAAAGACTGTGGAATGCTCAGCCCTAGCCAGGACATCTATATTGCATCCTCCTCCTACCAAAGCTCAGGGATCATTTCAGAAGAGGGAGCAGAAAGACTGTAAAAGCCATAGCTGGAGGATGAATACCAGGAAATGGTGTCTCTCAAACACAGCAAGACAGCTACATACACAAAGTTAGAGCAATTGTGAGTACATGCACAAGCCCTATCAAGCTCAGGCTAGACTAAATCCCAGCAGAGAGGGAAGATGGGACTTTCATACCCATCCCTAACCACAAAGCTATTGTGATTAACACAGTTGTTGGGAGAAGGTGAGTTGGTTTCCTATGAGGGTTTTACCCCTGGTAACTCAGCCACACTCCAGCGGAAAGCCACACATCCAAGAATATATGGGAAGCACAGATTGGACTTGCTAGGTAAACAAACAAACAAACAAACAAAAAGAACACAAAGTTAGCTGGGCCTGGGACAATATGATCAAAATGCACTGAAATTCCCAAAGACTTAATAAAATAGATACAATATTAAAAATAAGCTTACCATTTGAATCTATAATAACAATTAATAAAAGAAGTTAAAATAACAAGTTGAACCAGTTGTTGATTCACACACACACACACACACACACACACACACACACACACACACACACACACACACACACACACACGCACACACACACACACACACACAAAGTCCAATATCAGCTTGTCCTCATGGATTTGGCTCCAAGATTACAATAGCCTTGGACTTCTTAGGGGAACTTCATTCCTGAAGAAGGTGTTCCTGGGTGCTGGAATGTTACTGAGGGAGAAGTCCTGCATATTTCCTGAAGGAAGCAGTGGAGGACAAAGCAGGGAATGAGACTCTCCTTCCTTGTCCCCCTGAGTCTGTACTTGGTGTCTCCAAGTCTGAACTACATCCCTTACTGAAGCCCACTCACCTCCCACCACCACAACCGATGTGTTCTCGAAGGTCTAGCTCCTGTGTAACTTCTGCTTCTGGGCCTGTCCATCACCCAGACTCCCATTATCCTCCCTCCCCGAAGCAGAAGAACTGGTCCACACACCTTGTCTCCAGCCTCACATCTTTCCTTTCATGTGTTCATGACCTTTTTCCTCCTGGTAAACTAGAGGACGTGTTAATTGTCCAGATGGCAAAATGCCTGGCAGAGGGGCTGGAGTGATGGCTCAGAGGTTAACAGCTGGTGAGCTGTTTTTCCAGAGATCCTGAGTTCAATTCCCAGCAACCACATGGTGGCTCACAACCATCCGTTATGAGATCTGGTGCCCTCTTCTGGTGTGTAGATATACATGGAAGCAGAATGTTGTATACATAATAAATAAATGAAATCTTTTTAAAAAATGTGAAAAAATGCCTGGCAGAATCAATTAAGGGAGGAAGAATTGTATTTGGCTCCCCATTCAGGGGGATTTGGGTCATTATGGTGGGAAAGGCATGGTTTACAATCCATGGTGGCTGGGCCACATGGAGGACCTCCACCAGAAAAAATAGCAGCCCTAGAAATAGGACTAGGCAGTAATGCTCAAGCCCTCCCCCCTCCACTGAGACCCATGTCCTCCAGCCCAGCTGCACCTCTTAAAAGGTCCACAGCTTTCCAAGACAGTGCTACCATCTAGGTACCAGGTGAATACACATGAGCTTGTGAGGACACTTCAGATTCAAACTGTAACAGCATGAGAGGAAGGGAACTAATATTTACTGACAACCTCAAATGCTAATGTACTAGTTTCCTAGATTGCTACAAAAAAATCTCCTCAAACTTAGCAACTTGTGGCAATGTGAGTTTTCTCTCATAGTTTTGAAAGTCAAAGGTCTAAAGTGGGTTGGCATGTTTTTGGCCCTCTTTGAGCTCTAGGGCACAATTTGCTCCCCCATCTTTTCCAGGTTCTAGAAGTTTCCCATAAGCCTTGACCTATGGCCTGTTGTCCCTCTGACATTTGGTTTTCTGGTTACATCAGATCTTCTGAATCTGGCACTGTGTCCTGTTACCATCACTCTCATGGTTGCCCTGGGCCCACCTGGCGATCCATGCATGATCACATTAGCAAAGTCCCTTTGCCATCTCTGGTAGCTGTCACAAGTTCAGAGAATAAGGCTGTGGATAACTGAAGGCTACCCACTGGTGCTTCCTAAAAAATGTGTTTAGTCTTTTGAAGATCCTCTGAGGTAGACTTGTGAGTTGTATTGTGAATGAAGAGACTAGGTGGGTCTAGTGAAGGATCCAGGATGGGAGCCACGTGTGGCCATCCACTCTTCTGCCTTTCTGAAACCCTATCTGAATTTTTGCATGTCCACACAGGCAATCTTCGAATTGTGAGTCAAGTTAGAATTTTTCCACTTTATGATAGTTTAAGAGCAGTGCATATTCAGTGGAATGAGGCGTTTGATCTTTCCTTGGACTAGCCATGTGCGGTGAGTCTCCCTTTTGATGCCAGGCCACACAGCAAGCCATGGCTTCCAGATGACTTGCTATGGGAGGAAGAAGTCAGTTCTTGACTTTCTACCATGTCACTGAACTAGGCTGCTCCATTGGTCACTAGTGTTAGGAGTACTTTCACTTTAGGATGTTGCTAACTACCAGTGGGCTATTAGGACATAGCTTCATCATGAACAGATGGGTATCTCTGTCAGCAGTCTACAGCTGCTGGGGAGCTTACCAAAGATGAATGTCCTGTCTTAGAACTAAAGTCAAGATGTCTAAAACCAAAGTGGTACAGCAGTGGCTCCTTTTTGGGGAGGCAGGATTTTACCTATATGTTTTATAGATGCCATTTTCCTATTCAGATGGAGTTTTCTAGGTGTGTTTTGGTGTCTGTACCCAAACATACACATGCATGATTGTGCACACATGCGTGTACACACACACACACACACACACACACACACTTTTTTCCCCACTGTGTATTCCTAGCTGTTCTGGAACCCACAATGTAGACCAGGCTGGCCTTGAACTCACAGAGATTGTCTACCTTCTGAGTGCTGGAATTAGAGGCATAGACCACCACCCCCAAACCACTGTCCTTGGATATATATCCGCCATTGAATTGGTACAGGCTTATCTCCTGCCTCAGCTTCCTCCTTGGTTTCATGGTGATGTGTGTCATTATAACCTGCTCCAATTCATTCCCTTCCATCATTACCTTTCTCTGCCATTGCTCATCACTTCTGGAAAAAGCACCCATACACAAACCCAAAAGTGTTTTTGCCAGCTACTGAAGCATCCATAGCCTGGTAAAGTTGACACTTAAATGTGAACTGTTCCACTAAATGTGAGACTGCACACATAGCTGGTGCTTTAGGAGGGTGAAGGTTGCTGAGTCATCTTTCTTTCACTTCCCAGTTCATTGCTTCTCTGTCTCATTTCTTTTCTAGGAGAGGAGTTCATTACTTCGTAAATGGTATGACTTAATGATGGAAAATAAGGACGACCTTGCCAAGATCATAACTGCTGAGAGTGTGAGTTCACTAGCTTGCTGCCATGAGGAAGAGTCTTGGAGTGGTCAGACCAGAGCTTGGGAGAACACCTGGCTTCCCCTAACTATTGTTCTGCAGCTTAACATACAATCCTTTGATGACAAAGGGACTGAGTCATCACAGTGCTCAGAAGCACATTTGCTAAAACAAAGTTTATGTGCTCTAATATATTTGTTGCTAATTTGCAAAAAAGTAGATTGGGGAGGGGGCTGAGGAAATGGCTCAGCAATTGAGAGCGTGAGCTACTCTTGCAGAACGCCCAAATTCAGTTCCCCAAACTCACATCAGGCAGACCACAACTGCCTATAATTCCAGCTCCAGGGATTCAATGCCTCTGATCTCTGTGGACACCTGTACTCATGTGCACATACAGCCCCAAAGATACACACAACTAAAAATAACAAAAATCAATATTTAGGAAGTAGGTTTGTTTGGAGCTATATAAACAATGATTTTTAAGTATTCCAGTTTCTTATTTATTTTCTATGATTTATGCTATTATTTATTTATGTATATGTATGTACATGACCTTTTCTGGTTTGATTTAGGGAAAGCCACTGAAAGAGGCCCAGGGAGAAGTTCTGTATTCAGCCCTTTTCCTAGAATGGTTCTCAGAGGAAGCTCGTCGTATTTATGGAGACATCATCTATACCTCTGCCAAGGATAAACGGGGGCTGGTCCTCAAGCAGCCCATTGGTGTGGCCGCAATCATCACACCGGTATGTAGCAAGACCAGCACAATCCAGGGTGGGAGCCTGGGTAGGGCACTGGGAAATTGCATCTCCTTCCCAGTGAACAGGTGTGGCCATCTTGCTAGCTTTGTCACCTGTCTTTGGTTTCCTGATTCCTTCCCTGGATGTAGAGGTATGTTTCCACATTCTCTGTGACAGTGTCAGACGTAGTAGCATAAATGGGAGTACACTTTCTGATGCCTTCAAAAACAGGGTGACCTGCAGATGCTTTTCTGACTTGGCACAGAGACTCTATCCTAGTATTACCAGGCTCCTCTGAAAAGACCTTTGAGATTTTGTCATTTTTAATGGACTTCAAAGGGGACATTTTCTCTTTTTTATTTATACCATCATTAAAGAAATAGGTTTGCTTTGTGATTATCATCAATAGCAAAATATTTGTTCTTCCATGGGCAGGCACAGGGCTGGGAAGGCCAGGGGCTATGAATTACGATGCTGCCTCTGCCCTGATGGGTTTGCAGTACACTGCTGGCACCAGATTCCTCTCACCAGCCCTTCCTGGAGGGGCCTGGTGCCAACGTCTCTCCAGGGTTTGCCGGCTGGTTTCAAGGCTGCTAGCCTCCCCTGTTCAGAACAGTTTTAAATAGAGTTCTCCTTGCTACCTGGACTAATGAAGCCTGCCCTGAAGTTCACTATTGCTGGTCAAGTGATCTTGGCTGCCTCAGTTTCCCCAAATCTGTAAATGGGGATAGTAATAACATGAGCTCATTGAGGTATCATAAGGATTTAGTTCACTAGAATTTCAAAGTGTTTACAACACTACCTGAGACACAATACACACTATTTGAGATCTTGATAAAATAAGTTACTGTGGCACTGGAGCGATGGCTCAATGGTTAGGAGCACTGGCTGCTCTTCCAGAAGTCCCAAGTTTGGTTCCCAGTACCCATATCAGATGGCTCACAACTGCCTGTAACTCCAGCTCCAGCAGATGCAGTGCCTTTTTCTGGCTTCCTCAGGCACATACACACATACCTCACACATATATACACATATACACAAATAAGTGGAATTAATATAGATTCATAGATATCTATTCCCTATAAATATGTGTATGAAAGGAAGTAAGTCATTAGCTACTTTCAAAGTCACATCACCAATATTTTTAAGAGCCTCAGAACAAATCTAGCTCAGTCCTTGTGTTTATAAATACAGTTTTATTATTTATTCATATGGAATCTGTTTGTGAGCCAATTTTTATGAGGCAACTGCAGAGATGCAAAGTTGTGACAGAAACTATCTTACAAAATAACCTCACGGAACACATTGGTTTAGATAGTTTTGTACTGTATCAGACTCCCAGACTGCTTCTGTGAACCTTGACCTTCTGAGTCCCTCAAACTGACCAGAGCCAGGTGTTCTGAGCGCTCACCCGCACAGCAGCAAACAGGTTTGCCAGTCAGTTGTGCAATGGAATTGGGATTGGCTCTGCCAGGCCTTGTTTTGGATCCTGAAGCAGTCCCCACACTTAACATCCTTCCTCTGCTCTTCCAGTGGAATTTTCCTAGTGCCATGATCACCCGGAAAGTGGGGGCCGCTCTGGCAGCTGGCTGCACTGTGGTGGTGAAACCTGCGGAAGACACACCCTACTCTGCCCTGGCCTTGGCACAGGTGAGTCTCAGTGAAGAACCAACCGGTGCCCGTGTGGATGCTTCTCAGGGACAGGAAGAAGCGTTTTTGCAATGTCCTCTGCCTGTGTCTCCTGCTGTGTGCAGAGCATCTGTCTCAGTCCATTGGCAGCTAATTTCTAATTTCTGTGGAAAAACTTGGTTCCCTGGTGTTCTCATAAACAATGTCCTGATATTTGGGTTTGCTGCCTCATTGCTGGCTTGGTTTTATTTTTGTTTGTTGGTTTGTTTAAAATTTTTTGATTAACATACAAAGATATTGGCTTCATGGCTATTGTTTTTATGAGACTAGTGAGATTAAAAACCTTGCAAACTGCTCCAGTAATCTCAGAGCTAGAGAGGCTGAGACAGGAGTTTGAGGCCAATGAAGGCTACAAATGGAGACTCTGGGTCAGAAGTATAACAAATTCAGGACAAACCTGATCCAGAGTCCTGCCATGGACAGGCCCAGGTTCCCAGGTCAGGTGGCTGGGGTTGGGGGTCACTCCATCCCACTGCCACCCCACCCTCACTGCTGCTGAGTTCCTCCTGTCTAGCTTTCCTTTCTTCAACTCTGCCCCACAAGGAGCTAGTGAGCAGCTTTGCCCCGATCAGCTCTGGTGAGTCATTTGTAAACACCCTTTCCACACTTTACCAGGTCTATAGGGTAAACTGTCAGTCAGTCTACAGTCAGCCAAAAAGTTCCTTGAGATTAGTCTCAGAATCATGAAAAACCAGGGCTGCTGGTGGACTGAACAGGAGGTGGATCTGTATTTAGCGATACTTCATGGGAGACATTTAGTTTATATATGTGTATTTATTTAGGGGGTTGGGAGTGTAGCTTAGTATAGAGTTGTTTTTAGTAGAATGAGACTGTGGGTTTATTCCTTAGCAGGTGTGTGTGTGTGTGTGTGTGTGTGTGTGTGTGTGTGTGTGTGTGTGTACAGTCATACATATAATACATGTATATATGGAACTGAAATAAGGTTTTTATTGGTTCTGATATTAATGTAAATATATATATTAATTTTCACATTTATTTGTGTGTGTGTGTGTGTGTGTGTGTGTGTGTGTGTGTGTGTGTGTGTGTGTGCATGCATGTGTGTAGGTCTTTACCCAAACCAGAAAGGGCATTGGATACCCTGGAGCTGGAAAGTGGTAAGCTATGGGTGATGGGAACTAAACTCAGGTTCTCTGAAAGAACTGTACATGCTTATAACTACCAAGCTACTATCCAGCCCATAATATGTATTTTGGGGGGCATAGGTTCTCCTATAGCCCAGGCTGGCCTTGAACTCACTATGTAAGGCAGAATGACCTTGAGCTAGTGATCCTCCTACCTCTACCTCCCAAAGTTTGGGGTTGTAGACATGCATCACCACGTCTGGTTCTTGTCAGTATGTTTTTATTCTGTTCCAAGGCAAGATTATATTTTACATTGTCTTCTGGGCTAAACATGTTTATTTCTGATTGTTTGTTTTGTTTTCCAGTTCAGTCCTTGTTAGAGTGTGTTTGCTATTTCTCTTTAAAGCTTGCAAACCAGGCGGGAATCCCCCCAGGGGTCTATAATGTCATTCCCTGCTCTAGAACCAAAGCCAAGGAAGTGGGAGAGGCACTATGTACTGATCCACTGGTGTCCAAAATTTCCTTTACTGGTTCAACGGCAACAGGAAAGGTATGTGACATCAGACAAGTGTTGTTCTAATGCTATTTTATGTTTTCGTTTTGTTTTATTAGAAACGGGGTCTACATCTTGGTTGTCCAGGAACTTGCTATGTAGACCAGACTGACCTGCATAGTGGGGCAGAGACAAACTTGTCTCTGCCTCCCAAGTGCTGGGACTAAATGAATGTACCACCACACATGGCCTGTCATATAAGTTTTAAATTGGTTCAAAACTCAAGATAGTGTTGGCATTGTTTACCTTTGGCATTGTTCCCTCTCCCAATGTCACTGACTCCTTCCTCACCTCCTGTAAATATTTGCTTTTAGTTTCCTACTACCTTCATAATAAAAATCAAATCTAATGAAATAAGAATCTGTAATCTCTAGAATACATTGTATGATGTATGGAATTCTCAAAGTATGTATATATTATAAATTATAAAATAATATATTCTCATGTCTCACTTTTCTTATATATCTAAAGTAATGTGACCTTGTGTACACATTAATTTTTTTCATTATTGGGTAATTTTATAAAACAAATTTCCAATTTTAAAATTTTTTAAAACAATTTGTTTTTTTTAAAAAAAAAGGGTTTAGCAGACTTGTATGCTAGTTTTCTGTTGTTACAAAATTCATGAGAAAAAAATGACTTAAAGGGGATGATTTGAGGGATGTTTTGGTTCCTGGTTTAGACTTCAGCCCATGGTCAGTTGGCTCCATTGCTCTTAGCCCTATAACGGGGCAGAAGCATCATGGCAGGAGGCACTGATGGAGAAGAGCTGCTCACCTTATGGTGGCCGGGAAGCAAAGAGAAAAGAAAGGTCCAGGACCAGACACATCCTCCAAACCCATTTCCCTGTGACCTGCTTCTTGAGCTAGGCCCCATCCCTATGAATAGCCCACTCAGCTATGAGCTCCTGATCAGGTCACCTCTCAGTCAGGTCACCAGCTGGTGGCCAGGCTTTGGGCACCCAAGACATCAGGGAGGAAGGTACTGTAACACCTGTAAGTTGATGTGGATGCTCACAGTATTCTCCTCCTGCTGCACCCCTGCAGGTCCTGCTGCACCATGCAGCAAATTCTGTGAAGCGAGTCTCCATGGAGCTGGGTGGCCTTGCTCCATTCATTGTCTTTGACAGTGCCAATGTGGACCAGGCTGTCGCAGGAGCAATGGCATCCAAGTTTAGGAATGCTGGGCAGGTGAGTCATGCAGAATGTTTTAGGATTGGGATGAGGGTAAGTGTGTGTGTTTTACAAAGTAAGTGTGTGTGTTTTACAAAGACCCTAGCACCACCATGGCCTGGCCTCTCCATGGTTCCTTTGTTGATTCATGTACTCATCTGTGAGTAAGTATTTAATGAGTAGTTTCTCTCAGGCACTAGTGAGGCTTGGATAGTCCAAAGAGAAGTAAGAGATAGTCTTTTGCTTCAGAGTTTTGAGAATTGCACACCTTTATTTATGTATATGTGTGTAGTATGTGTGTATGAATACCCACATGTGTAGGTCCATGACCTACACATGGGTATCCTACTTAGTTGTCCTGAGGGACTGGGAAAGCTTATGCTTGCCTAGGAAATCCTGGATGTCAGATCTGACAGGCACCTTCAAAACTGCTGATATAAACCTTGAAACTGAAAGATATATATATATATATATATATATATATATATATATATATATATATATATGAGTGACTTGGGTATTCCTCAAAGTCCCAGAGCTAGGAGCCAAGGTTCCTATTTCCATGCTGTTGCCCAAGCCACTGCCAGAAGCTGGCTACTTAAGACATACTCTTAGACAACTGGGCCCCTAAAAGTGCAGTCAATAAACCAAAGATCATTGGCTTTATTTTTATAGACAGGAGCTCCCCCTTATAGCCCAACCTAGCACTGAACTTGCTCTGTAGCACAGGCCATCTGGGAAACAGCCCTCCTGGAATTGGAAGGTGTGTACTGCTATGTCCAGCCTAGTGAGCTGCTGAAATGCTTTCCTGAAATAAATAGCCTCAAAAGTTAATGTGTGAAAAGGGAAGCTGGTGATGAAAACTGTTCTTTATAACTTTTCTTCCTTGGTTTGACACTTGGTAATTAATTTTCCCTTTTCACATAACCTAAATAGTTTTGTTGTTGTTGTTTATTTGTTGTTGTTGTTTTACAGAATTAGAAAATTTTTTAAGGAAACACAAAATGTCAGCAGAGTTCTACTACAAATCTATGGCTTTGGACCTATGTTAAACCAATAAAAACAGATAGGACACAATTATACATATATTATTTCTACTAGGAAAACACAATAAGGAAAAACAAATTTATCAATGATAACTACATTACCTATAGGATGGTTATATTTTATCATTTTAAAATATAAAGTCTAACTAGACTTATAATAAGTCAGAGTCTCAATAATTTAACCTGACACGGAAGAAGGTCCCTTAAAAAAAGATTTTATTTTTTATTCACAGATACTCATCCAACAAACTCTTTCTAAAGTTGCACGTTTATGAGCTTTCAAAAAAGATTAATTATTTTGTTCTATAAGCATGTTTTCTTGCCTGCATGTATGCAGACTATGTTTGTGTCCAGTGCCCTTGGAGGCCATCAGAAGACATCTGAGCCCCTGGAACTGTTGTGAACTTCCATGTGGGTGCCAGGAACTGAACCTGGGTCCTGTGTAAATACTCGTGACCTCTGGGCCACCTTTCCAGGTCCCCTCCTAATTTTTTTTCTTTTGTTGTTTTTTGGTGGTACTAGGAATAGAACCCATGACCTATATATACCAGGCAAGCAATCTATCACAAAACTTTATCCCCAGTCATTTTTTAAATTATTATTTTTAATTATGTGTGTAAATGTATGTCCACATGTGGCTAGAAGAGGAAGAGGGAATCAGATCTTATAGACCTAGTTACAGGCAGCTGTTGAACTGGCCAACAATGGATGCTGGGCCCAAACTCAGGTTTTCCTACAAGAGCAGTAATAACTGCTGATCCCCAAAAGAAAGGCCTTGTATCCATTTTTGAAATCACAGATTCATCAAAACACTTGGAAGGACTGAACGGGAGGCTATGAGTGATTGTTTGACCTCCCTCCTTCTATCCTGGGCTTTGCTGCCAAGTCCCTATGCCTCAGGAACATTGCAGCCTTTGCTCTTTACCCTATTTGCTTTCTAATAGTATAATGAATGGCTGGTTTTCTGGTTATTTGGGTTTTATTCACACAGCTATTTATTCTTGCTTATATGTTTAGCTCTAGATGTGTACAGCTGAGGGAAGAACAGGATAAGTGTTTTCACTCAGTGCATTTATCCCTGGGGCCAAGCCCACCTGGGAAGAACACAGAAGGCTGAACTCATGAAAACCATTTCCGGAAGGGGTGTCTTATATTTCTTGGATCAGCCAATGCTGAAAAACTGTGAATTTGTTCTGTCTTCTTTCTAGACTTGTGTTTGTGCAAACAGATTCTTAGTACAACGGGGTATCTATGATTCCTTTGTAAAGAAGTTTGCAGAAGCAATGCAGAAAAGCCTGCGTGTGGGTAATGGATTTGAGGAAGGAATAACTCAGGGCCCATTAATTAATGAGAAAGCAGTAGAAAAGGTAAGTTGGTCTTATTATCTGCATTAAGGAAATTTTGTAATGTCAGTATCAAAAGCTAAGTTAAATAAAAGCATTTTCATAAGGTTCCCAGCAAGGCTGTTTTGGAAGTAATGGAGAAATGCAAAAAGGTTTAAAAAGGGCGGGGGAGGATTCCTACCACTATCAATGTGTATGGTGGAATGATGGTGTCTGGACATGCACTTCCTGGCTCCACCTGAGAACCTGAGATCCGGCCCATTAGGTCTTCTGCCCTCCCTAAGTTTTCTGTCATAGAAAGCTTTTCTCTTGATATCCTTCCAGAAGAATTCTAACAAAGGCACCCAGAAAAGGCACATAGAACCGCAGGCATCCCACAGGCATCCTGCAGGTTGGGTGGCAAAGGGAAGCTACTTTAGGAAGGAATTGTTTGTTGAACATCACAATCTGGGTGACTGGCAGGGGGATTGTTCTTTGTTACACGAGTGTTTCTGGGGCTTTACCTTCATTCTTAATACATTTACTTACTTGGTGTGTATCTGAGCATGAGTAGGGGGGAGCAGGACACACGTGTGCCACAGAAGAGTCCTTCTTTCTTTCACCATGTGGGTCCCAGGGACAGAACTCAGGTTCTCAGGGTTGGCAGCCGGCACATTTTCCTTCTGACCCACCTCACCAGCCTGGTTTTAGATATCTTAATTTGTTCAAATTATCATTCAAATTAAGGGTTTCATCTTGGTGTTTTCATACATGTATTTTATTATACTTAGTTCTTATCTCCTCCTCCCTCACTACCTTCCTCCCAGCTCCCCCCCTTTTTGTTTTGTTTTGTTTTATTTTTTTGGAGCCAGGTTTTCTCTGTGTAGCTTTGGAGGCTTTCCTGGAACTAGCTCTGGTAAACCAGGCTGGCTTCGAACTCACAGAGATCGGCCTGCCTCTGCCTCCTGAGTGCTGGGATTAAAGGCGTGCGCCCAGCAAGCAAAACTTTTATAACTAAAAAAAGGATGTAAAAAACTTGTACTATGACCAAAACCAAATAGTTTTGCTAGAGTTATAGGCAGTTGTAGGCTACTCAACATGGATGCTAGGAACCAAACTTGAGTCTTCTGCAAGAGCAGTAAGTGCTCTTAACCACTGAGCCATCTCTCCGGATTCCCTGTAATGTCTTTTGACTGTGGGCTTTCCCTTAGGCTTGATTTGATCTTGAGTTGTTTTGTTCACCATTGCCTTTGGAGCAATAGGCTGTACCCTATATAGCCTACACACACTCCATATAGGCTAGGTATGCAGCATGCTAGACCATCTGGATTTGTATCAAAATACTATATGATGTTTATTCAGTAGTGAAGTCAGCTAAGGACACATTTCTGAGACAGACCATCTGCCATAGCTAAGTAATGCCTTTGTATTGGAGATGTCTCTAAACATCCCTTCCGCCCAGATGAAAGTAGACAAGTGAATCTAAGAAAGTACAGCCAGGCCAGCTTGCAGTGAAGGCAAAGCTCAGAGAAGCAATGGCCTTTCCAGAGTTGGTTCTCTCCCTTCCACCACGTGGGTCCCAGGAATTGAACATTGATTGTCAGGCTTACATGCTAAGCCACCTTGCAGGCCTATTTTATAGGGAAACAGAAAAAGAAATGATAAGAAATTATAGCTTTTGCTGTTTAACATTTTAAGAGATTGTAAATTTGGAAAAAGTCCCGGTGCCCTTCTTCTCATCTCACAGGTAGAGAAGCATGTGAATGACGCAGTTGCCAAAGGGGCCGAGGTTGTGACAGGCGGGAAGCGACACCAAAGAGGGGGAAATTTTTTTGAGCCCACCCTGCTCAGCAATGTCACCAAGGACATGCTCTGCATCACTGAAGAGACCTTTGGGCCCCTGGCGCCAGTTGTCAAGTACGTTGCCTCATGGTGGGAGGAAGGAGAAGACTAGAAATGGCAAGCTGACCTAAGAGAGAACCCTGTGCTGTTTCAAGGGTAGGGTGGGAGGGCTGAGCAGCTGTAGTCTGAGTTGCACTGCATCTGTTGAATAGCAAAGTTGAGTTTGTGATATTTTGGGTTTGATTTTGGGGTTGTAGATCACCCCTGGATGTTGTTTCTTGGGAGCTGTCTGCCTTAGATATTGAGACAGGGTCTCTCACTGGAATCTAGGGCTCCCCAGTTAGAGTGGACTGGTTAGCTAGCAATTCCAGGGTTACTTCTGCATCTGTTTCCCAAAACCTGGGATTACAAGCACAGACCACCACAACTGGGTTTTCACATGGGTTCTGAGGGTCAAACTCAACACTTCGCTAATAGAACCAGGTATTTCCCCAGTCCCTAGTCCCAGTTTTGGTGTTTGTGTTTTGTCTTTGTAACCCAGGTTTGCCTTGGACTCTCAACCTCTTGCCTTAGCTTCCCAAGTGTTGAGTAATAGGCATACATCATACCCAATGTCAAGCACAAATTCATCAAACTCCTTCCTTTAGTTTCATGCTGCCTCTAAACTTACTTTTTTTTCCCTAATGGAGCATACCTTCAAGGGCTCTATCCTAGCAGTCTGTAGGAAATGAACTTTGACCTCATGTGATCTATTATCCCACCTTAACAAGTAAATAATAGTTTCCTTGGATAATTCTCAGGCCAGTGCTCTGAAAATATTCCTTTGTCTACTTGGATCCAGGGCCTGGAAGGACTTAGATCTCAGGCACTGGAATTACCACCATGTGGATACTGGGAATCAAACCCAGGTCCTCTGTAAGAGCAACAGGTACTCTTAACCAATAAGCCAACACTCCATCACCCAGTAGTCCTTTTTTCTTTCTGTTTTTTTTTTTTTTGTAGCCCTTTTTTTAAAAGGTTCTGTTTGACAGCGCCTCTGCCAAGTTGGTCTGCCTTTCCGTTTCTCTTAGAACAGGTGGGCCACATTGATTTACCATGTCTTTAAGATGGCTAAGTTGACATGTCTGCATTTGTATTCCATCCCCTTGGATCACTTTGCAGCTCTGATCTGCTTCTTGTCATTGTTTAGGAAATGAATCAGGACACAATAAAGCTGGTTGTCTTTATTCTTCACTATACAGATTTTGCTTATAACCTACTTTAACTCTGGCAGGTTTGATAAAGAAGAAGAGGCCATTGCCATCGCAAATGCAGCTGATGTTGGATTAGCAGGTAGGTGTCTGTCGGCAGCCACAACAGTCATTTCCTCAAGTAAAGGCCAGCTGCTGCCTTTTAAGCATTGCTCTTGAGTTTATGTTTGTTTTCTTTCGTTTTTTGAGACAAGCTCTTTCTAAGTAACCCTGGGTTGTCCGGAACTCTATATAGACCAGACTGGCCTTGAACTCCAGAAATCTCCCTGCCTGGAATTAAAGGCATTCACCACCTTGCCTAGCAAACTTAAACAATGTGTATGCTTTGTTTCTTTCTGCAAGCATCATCCTTTTCTCCTGTGTCCTGTGACACAGATGTAGAGTGTTCTGGCTAGAAATGAGGGTGGTAAACAATGAGGAAGGGTGCAGATTCTTCTAGATGGAGAGTCACACACAGTTTCCCAGAGGCATAATGCTCAGTGCTTTTTTCCACATTTTTCTGGCACTGATATCCTGAAGAAGCCTCATCAGCAGAGTCACACTCAGTGTCTAGAGATGAGAAGTTAATAGTGTGTGTGTGTGTGTGTGTGTGTGTGTGTGTGTGTGTGTGTGTGTGTTTGATCATCCTAGGTGACTGCTGTTCTTGCAGTTTGGAGATGATACTGAGGAGATGATGACGCATTAGCCCTGGATGTAAATGCAGAACTGTGGGGTACAGAGGTATCAAGGGCCATGGAAGTACACAGCAGGTGATAACTAGTGTTCAGATGTCAACTCACCAAAGGAATGATTCTCTGTTGGAGAATCATTCTCTGGAGGAGAATCCCATACAGTCGAGACCTATGGAACTACTGACTCTGGAAACTGTTGCTCCTGTCTATAGTTTCACACATGTGCAAAAGCAGCTATGGTGTTCCCCAATACCTGCCCTGTAGTGTGTAATCTCATGTGATATGTATATGTAATCTTATGATTGCATCTCAATCTTATGGGCACATATATCCATGGATGGTCAAGAAGATGCCTTCTCATTTAATGTCTAATTTTTATATATAGAAAAATATTAGGATATGTTTTTTTATTTGAAATTAGTTTCCAGAAGATATCTCTTTTTTGTTGTTTTTGTTTTTTTAAGATTTTATTTATTTATTATGTATACAACATTCTGCTTCCATGTATATCTGCACACCAGAAGAGGGCACCAGATCTCATAATGGATGGTTGTGAGCCATCATGTGGTTGCTGGGAATTGAACTCAGGACCTCTGGAAGAGCAGTCAGTGCTCTTAACCTCTGAGCCATCTCTCCAGCCCCTAGGATATGCTTTATAAATAGTTCTATTGTCCCATGAGGACTGTAAGACACTTAAAAGCTTGCTTGGTTCCTTTTACTCAGATTAATATCAGAAAAAAAAAATTTCTCCTCAATCTAAGACAAGCTACACACAATTAGCTCATTTTTACCTCAAAACAAGTTCAACTAGACTAAATGTTTCTGTAAATGGATCTTAAGTGGAAAATTTTATAGTTATACACAAGATCAGAGTCACAGTGTTTAACCAAGGTTATTAACTCAAAGTAGCCTAAAAAAATCAGGCCAATTCCTCACTTGCCAAATATAGCTGATAAAAGAAATATGTCTTGCAGCTTGCCTCTCTGAGCCCTGTGGCCCCAGCATCTGGTCAAAGTCTTACACCAGCAACCTTGAAATTTTGTGTTGTCATGGTATATGTCTCGGCCCTTATTGCTCACCCAAGAAATGTGCTATGACCAATGAGATGTGACTTTTGTAACATTTTTTATTGCTTTAAACCCCTTTTAAAAATATTTTTAAAGCTAGGTGAACACAGAAGTAGAGAGAATTGAAACAAGAGAGAACTAGAAAGAATTAGAACTTAGAAGAAAATTAGAGGACAGAAAAATCGACAGAAGAATAGAGTCCATGACTTGAACAGCACATGTGTGAGTTATTCCTTCAGATTAGAAATATCCTAAACTCCTTTCTCTATGCTGTGGCTTCTGACCTGAGCCCTGGAGGTAGTCTTGGAAGCTGGACTCGCAAGCTACCATTGCAGACATATGTAATTTTTCAGCCTTTTGGCTAAAATCAAATGTGTAGAGACACACATAAGATACAGCGGTAGCTCTCTAGAGACTCCTTTGTGGATATAATGCAAACTGTTTATAAAGAGAGGAAGACAAGCATGCTATGGAGTTGAATATGTCACATACCCAGTTGTCATGATGCTGGAGCAACATGTAGCCCATGGCTTCTTCAAGATCAACACTCACTTCTTCCTTTTTCAGTGGTGTGATGAGGAGGAAGCCATGCCTTACCTCAGGTCCTAAGTGATAAGTAAGACGCTGACTGTGCAGAGATTAAAAAAGTCAGAGAGGCAAGTTCAGATGCAGCATGATAATGAGTGGGATGACTCTGAACTGGATGGATGAGTTTAGAGACAGTGACTATCAACTGGAGTCAGGAGTAAGCTGAACGGGCTGACTGAAGCCACACTTGTGGGGGTGAGAGAGCAGCAGGATTGGTTGCCCACTAAGAAATGTGGCCTTGTTTTAGAGACAACTGAGACTGACCTCGAGGTTTGAACAGATATCTAAAGGAGGATGGATTGAAGAGCAGGAAACAAGAGCCCAGAAGTTCACGGTTATAAAGTCCTGGTAGAAACAGAAACCCAATGTGGTGCCCAAGGTTCTTAGGATGGAAATGTGGACAAAACCAACCTGAGGCTTTTCCTGCAAGCAGGAGAACCCCAGGTCCATACGACCAGACAGCCTCAGAGTCAGGCACATGTGACCTTCATGATAATTCCTCATGCTGTATGTGTCCTTTTGTTCCTCTGCTAGGGTACTTTTACTCTCAAGACCCAGCCCAGATCTGGAGAGTGGCAGAGCAGCTGGAGGTGGGCATGGTTGGCGTGAATGAAGGACTGATCTCTTCAGTGGAGTGTCCCTTTGGTGGGGTGAAGCAGTCTGGCCTTGGGCGAGAAGGGTCCAAGTATGGTATTGACGAGTATCTGGAGGTCAAGTATGTGTGTTATGGAGGCTTGTAGGGTTCTTCACCTCTTTAAAAATAATAAAGCTACTTAGATCTGTAGGGACATTTTTAAAATAAACAAGCAGGTAATCAGAATTATGAATTTTAAAAAATTCACATCGTAGATGCAAATCCTAGCCCTTCCCTTATCTAACTAGGGACCAATGAATGCCATATACCTGTGGCTGTGGGCCCTAGCCAGTACTGGGACCTCAGCACAACCCCACTGCCTCAGGACAAGGTACAGTGTGAGTGTTCACATGTCCCTGCCCTTCACAAAGTGTAGTCACTGTGTGGGCAGTGGCTCCCCAGTACCCATGGGACGGCCCAGCTTGGGCCCACAATGCAGGGGAAAGAAATGCTGGAGTGATAGACAGTTGGATGGGGGTGGTTCACATCCAGGACTGGGCATCTGTCAGCTTGGTGATCAGCAGTTACCTGTTCAGAGGGGTTGTGGCAAAGGCTTTGATTTCCTAAGACTTCTTTCTAAATGGCTCAGGATTGCCTGTACCATGTCAAATGTTTTTGGGCTACCTTTTTTTTTTTTCAAGACAGGGTTTCTTTGTATAGCCTGGCTAACCTGGAAATCAGTCTATAGACCAGGCTGGCCTCAAACTCAGAGATCTTCGTGCCTCTGCTTCCCAAGTGCTGGGATTAAAGGCATGCACCACCACCATCCAGCTCTGGGCTGCTTTCTTAATTGCTGAGAGCAGAGTTGGTTTGTTTTTGTTCATCTTCATTTGGTTTGGTTTTATGAGATAGGGTCTTACTAAGTAGTCTAGGTTGGCTTCGAACTTACAGTTCTCCTGTTTCAGCCTCCCAAGTGCTGTGATTGCAGGTGTGCTCTACCACACCTGGGTAAATGGAAGTCATCATTTCCCTAAACTTAGAGCTTATGCTTCATTTTATTTCTCTTAGAAAATCAACCCATGATGGGGGCAAAAGTCCTCAGAGGTGGTTTGGTAGGATGGAAAGCATGGCTTTTTTTTCCCCCCCAGGAGTTTAACCAATGGCCTGTGTGTACTAGCATGGCTCCACCGATGAACTATCCCCAACGGGTTTTTGTTTTCATTTTAACTTTTGAGGCAGAGTCTTGGTAAGTTACACTGGCTGGCCTTGAGCTTTTTACTGTCCTGCCTCAGTTTCCTGACAGGCCTGCACCACCAGGCCAGGCCAGTGGGAAGCATGGACTCTCAGCTGTTTCCTGTGCTGGGCACTTCTGCTGCCTGGACGTTCTGTTCAGGAGACCATGTCCCAGTTGTAGAGAGTCATGCTCGGCTCAAAGGACATTGTGGGCCTCAAGGAAGTGAAAAGACTTCACAAATAATGAAAATGCTGCTGAACACTTTTGACTATGAATGGTACCACCCTGCCCTGCTTTGAACTTGGGTGGTAGCTTTGTGGAGGGAAGAAACCCTGTGTCCATCTGTTCACCTGCCTATAACTGAGTCAGGTTTTCTGTCACTGGGTACAGCTTCTGCTAAAGTTCCAGAAGAGAAAAAATACTTTCATCACTATGAAAAATGATTTCCACAATTGCCAGTCCCCTGTGGAAGAGAGGTGAAGCCATGAATCCCAGGCACCTTTGCCCTAGTAAAAGCACTTATGGTTCATGATTCAAAAAGAAAACAAACAAAAAACCACACAGGGACCTGCAAGACAGCTTAGTGAGTAAAGCTTTGCTGGACAAGCCTGGTGACCTGAGTCCTGAGTTCTATCTCTGGAATTCACATAAAGGTGGGAAGAGATAACCAACTCCATAAAGTTGTCCTCTGACCTCCACAAGTGCATCACACACACACACACACACACACACACACACACCACACACACAAGCTCCCCATAACTGGTGTTGGTCTCACTTTGAAATGACTTAAATGAGGAAAATTCTAGGTTCTTGTCAACAAGCCTCCCATCTACCTAGAAGCTGTTTATTCCCCATAGGCAGCAATGGAGCTCCCTGTTCCCTGCCCCTCCTTGTGTACAGAGGTCGCTCACATACTCTATGGATGCTCTGGCAATGAGATAACATGGACGATAACAGAGCTGGCTGCAGTGATTCCTAAACACTACTAAGTCCCAAGCCACTGGGAGCTTCGAATAAGGACTTCATGGTTTTAAAGGTCCCTGTGCACAAGAAGTAGAAATCTGCCTCCTAGGGACCCTGCCCAAGTGACAAGAGCCACAGCTCGACATGTTCGTCTGTTTCTGCCCTTCTCTTTCTTCTATAGTGTGCAGTTGGTTTCTATTGCATTTGCTAACTAAAATCATTATTTTATTATGGATGTGGGTTTTTTTACCTGCATGTATGACTGTGTGCATGCATGCTGGTACCTTCAGAGGCCTTAACAGGGCATCAGATCATGAAGAGCTGAGTTACAGATGGTTGTAAGCCACCATGTGGGTGCTGGGAAGTGAACCCTGGTCCTCTGAAAATGCAGCCACTGTGCTTAACTGCAGAGTCATCTTGCTAGCCCCAATATTTTTAAGATTTGTGTCCATCTTTTTCAATTAATATAAGTGCTCTGCCTTTATTTTGTAAATGAATATACATGCTAAGATATGAATATAAGTCATTTCAAGTACATCTTTAAACAGGGTCAGCCAGTGGGTTTGGCAAATTTTTACTTTTATGTGCATGTTTGACTCACTGTGTATATCACTGGCCCAGACATTTGTTACAATAAACATAATCAATTTTTTGTGATTAAAATAATGGGGTAGAGCTGGGCATTGGTAGCACATGCCTTTAATCCCAGCCCTCGGGAGTAAGAGGCAGAGGATCTCTGTGAGTTCAAGACCAGCCTGGTCTACAAGAGCTAGTTCCAGAACAACAGCCTCCAAAGCCACAGAGAAACCCTGTCTTGGAAAATAAAAATAAAATTAATGGGGTGGGTATTGGTAAAATATACTTAGCATGCTGGAGGCCATGGGATTAATCACCACTGAAAATAAGTTAACATGAAAGAACATCTTACTTAGAAAAATGGTTTGGGGCTATAGGAAGACAATATTTAGGGTTTTTTGTTTGTTTTTTTTAAACAGCTCTTATTGGCCTTAAACTCCTGGGCTCAAATGATCCTCCTGCCGTAGTCTCCCAAATAGTTGCTACTATAGGCATGTTTCCACCAAATCATTTTTTTTTTTGGATTTTTAGGGGTTTTTCTTGAGTTTGGGTTTCATATAGTTCAAGTTCAACTTGAAACTCTTGCTCCTACACCACCATGCCCAGCTAAGAAGTGTTTTTAATGAACCTTTGTTATTATTCAATAAGATATGTGATGGGTGGAATTTTTGAAGATATATACACAGACTTGTAAGGGCAAGTGTTGATGAACCACAACCTGTGAACCAAATCCTGTCACTGCTATATATATATTTGTGAGTTTAAAGTATTTTATATATTCCAATGAATTGGGGTGGGTTAGAACAGTTATTGTATGAAATTCCAGTGCCTGTGGATAAACACAAAAACAGTGCCCTGTGTCTGAGTATCTCTGCTGAGACAGTATAGCCTGCGAATCAAAAGGATTTACTGCAAGGCTGCTAAAAGGTTACAACCCCTCACACCAAGAGGGACACACTGGCTTCTGTGTGTATGAGACATAGTTTCAGTCTGTTGAACACCTGCTGTGAAGAAGATACATTTTCTGGGCATTTACCAGGAGTTCTTGGCAGTAATCAAATGTCAGCCTGATAATCCTATCCCCTTGAAAACCACTTATTCCCTCCAGCTAGTGGCGCCCACTGAAAGTGCCAAAGTTCATCTGTGTCTTTTCCCATCTGAGGGGTCTTTAAACATGACCCCACAGAGAGCGCTTGTTTCTGTATATTTGTTCTTTGGGACCTAGTGAAAAAGATCAGACGCACAATATAAACAAGCCTATTTTGTGATTGTGATATCACAACCTTCAAATTGAGTCCCTTGGGCTTGCCTCTCTGGAGGCTGGGTCCCAGTTTTATCCATGTGCAGCTATTTAAAAACAGAATTTTACTTGAATACTTAATACTGTGATTAGTTTCATGCCATACTTTGTGAGATAAATCTTGGGAATTGAGAAATATTTTGCTCTGTAAACATGTATATGTTGACTCATTTTTCTAGTGTTTGACATTGTCTGGGTCAAAAGTGTTGAATCTCATTAATAAATGTTGAACTAACAGGACTTCCTGTCTCTGCGTTAAAGGGAGTGGCTGTGTTGTTTTTGCCCTTTTCTAGACCAGATCATTGTTGGGGTAGTTTTTTTTTTAATCATTTGAGTTTTTAACTGGATAGTGTTAGACCTGTGGGGATGTAAAATTGTACTCCTCACCAACGAGCCCCACATCAGTGGAGTACCTTGTGCCAGGACTAGGGCATTCGCAGCACCAAGTATTCGAGAACGATGTATTTGCTTGTTTGGGATGTGCAGCTGCCTAAGGGCATGCTCCAGCCTTCTCCAATCTGTCTTCTACATACTCCACTGTTAGCCACTTTTCCAGTCTTTTATTTTACAGAAAAGTATGAGAAAGCCATTTTCTGAGTCCCTGGAATCCGGATATGATCCTCGTATATGAACACTTGTCTGAGTGCATTTTCTATTGCTATTAACACAATACCACAGCTTGTGTAAGTTGTATTGTTTTGGCTCATGGCTCTGGCATTTGACAGCAGCCTTGCTAGCAGTGTAGGACATTGCATGCAAAAGACTTCACCAAACTGGCCCTTACAGCAGCCCCACTGCTAAGACACTCCATTAATCTACTGAGTTCGTGGGTGGTAGCATCATCCCTGAAGGCAAAGCCCTAGTCAGCTCTGGAAAGGTCCCACATGGCCCCGCCTGCTGGGCCTACAGATAGCCCTCTCCGTGTTTCCCCTTTGGGCCAGTGTGCCCCGGGAACCCTCTGTGGGGCCTAGTCACCTCATGATACTACTAAAATTGGATTAGGACCCACCCTGACGACCTCATTTTGAGTTTCTTAAAGGGCTCATCTCTTCATACATTCTAGAATTTGGAGGTTAGGAGTTCAACGTATGAATTTTGGTCGCGGGGTCCCTATGCCAGGGCAACCGTCTTCCCTCAAGTTGGGACTTGAAATGTTGACATGAGCTTCCCCTCCCCATCCCCAATACCCAATGAGTCCGTTGAAAGAGCAACAGCAGCGGGAACTCCAGGCAGAGCCTTGATCAGGGTTGAACAGAGACCAGGACAAGAGCAAGCTCCCAGGCTTCCAGGCGCAGAGTTCCCCTCAAGTCCCAGCCGGACATGATGAAGGCAGGAGAGTGGTACTGCTTGCTTCACAAGTCACCGAGACAAAAAGGGTTGGCTGTGAACTTCGTGCACCACCTCAGTATTGGGCCTACAGCCCGATGTCTTCCCCCTCCCCGCAGAGTGCGCAGGGAATGGCCCGAGAGGCAACTGGCAGAGCTCTGCACAGACACCCCCCCCCCACGCCCCACTGTGTGGGTACTAAGCTCACCTAGGGGAACTTTTTCCCTAGGGTTCCACAACAATGAGGAAAATGGATGAACCCCAAGACTGCTCAGAGGGTCTTCTCCAACCCCTGGCTTGCCGATGAGTTCAGGAAGAAACAGCTGATGAGGGTGACATTAGCCCCAAGGATGGAGGCCAAGAGAGAGGCCAAGACAAATCCCAAGGAACCGGAGATGCGGTCAGACACTGGGATGTCCATACCAGGGGCAATTTCCTTCACATGCTGGGAGGTTCACCGACTTCTGCCTCCCGGGGAGTCACTTCAGCCATGGGAAAGCAGAACACAGGAGAGCTGGAAGCCTCTTCCTCTAAGAAAAAACGAAGTGTGTTCTGGGGCAAGGGAGGAAGCCGACCTAGAGAAGAAAAGAGGCAGGGGACACACATTTTTATACCTTAAATTTTCGTTTTCATAAGGAAAAAAACGTGTTAGCCAGCTTTCTGTCGCTGACCACAATCCCTGAGATAATGAATTTACAAAAAGGAAGGGTCTATTCTGACTCACCGGTTCAGTCCACCTCTGTGAGCTGCTTGCAGTGAGAGTTGGGGGCCAGGCTGAGCATCAACCCCCCTGGACAGAGGGAAACGGTTCCCAGGGCGGGTGGAGAAGCAGAGCGAGCAAGGCACGCACCCCAGTGAGGTCACTTCCGTCCACCGGACCCCACCTCTTACAGATTCCAGGGCCTTCCCACAGAAGTAGGGTCTGGGGATCAAACCTTCCACACACTAGACTTTCAAGGACATTTTAGACCTAAACAGTGGCCAAAGGTCATCGTTGTTGAGCTGATACATATTTGGCTCATATACTTTTAGAAAACTCAGTAAAATACAGAATTTTTACAAGACATTGATGATCAAAGAGACAATTTGAATACCTAACGTAGCAGTTTAGTTTCAGAACAGGATCGCCACAGTTTGCCCCAACAAAATAGCTAATAGACTGGTTGATGTAAACACCTTGGAGACAACTTCTTGGCAGAGGAAGTTCAAAAATTAATCCATACAGAATAATTCTACAAAACTAGAAAATTCAAGGGCATTGGTAGTGTTCAAGAGAAGGTGTGTCTATGAAGGGTCGCACAGAATCTTTTGGGGTGACATACCTATTAGCTTGATTACAGAGATGGTCGTACATCAAAATCTCTCTATCAAATTGTATTTGGTATATGCAATTTATTCTCAGTGAATTACATACACCTCAGTACACTTTTTAAAACTTTGACTTTCTTTTCTAGTGCCTGAATTAAATTGAAGGTCCCACACAGGTGGCTATATTATGAGCTATATTCCCAGACCTAAATCCGCTTTATTTTTGGCAAATAGTAAGTCGGGGCTGTGCATGATGGCACAAACCTTTAATCCCGGCACTAGGGGAAGCAGATCTCTCTGTAAATTACAGGACAGCCAGGTCTACATTGTCAAAAATAAAAA
Source organism: Cricetulus griseus (assembly GCF_003668045.3). NCBI lineage: Eukaryota > Metazoa > Chordata > Mammalia > Rodentia > Cricetidae > Cricetulus > Cricetulus griseus. The sequence goes on along the minus strand of NC_048596.1, from coordinate 246,168,680 downwards.
TTAAAATTAAAAAAAAAAAAGCAAAAACCAAATGTAGTTGAGGACCACTAGTCTGAATCTACTCTTCTCACCACAACTGCTGCTTCCAGTCTGCCCTTGCCAGCAGGGGACAGACTGTCCTTTAATACCGAGAGAGAAACCTGCTGAGCTGAAAATGGTCAATTCAAGCTGCCTGTCTAGCCTCAGAAAGGAGAATTTGGTCCCCTGGTCTTCAGAAATTGTGTTTGTTTTCCTAGTACACATCCAGATAACAAGTGATTTAATCTCTGTTCGTTTTTGGTTTTGGTTTTGGTTTGTGACAGGCTTTCTGTGCAGCGTTGGCTGTCCTGGAACTTACTCTGTAGACCAGGCTGGACTTGAACACAGAGATCAGCCTACCTCTGCCTTGTCAAAGGAGTGCACCACTACTATATCCAGTTAAGTGTTTTAGTCTTTGCAGACAATTCCTATTACAGTTCCTTTAAAACTTTTTTGTAAATTAAGAGCAGCCATAGAATATGATTTGGGAGGCAGAATCAGGTGGATCTCTGTGAGTTCAAGGCCAGCCTGGTCTACAGAGCAAGTTCCAGGACAGCCTCCAAAGCTACAGAGAAAAAAACCAAAAAAAAAAAAAAAAAAAAAAAGAATAAAAAAAAAGAAAAATATATAAGATATGTGATCAAAACAGTTTAATTTTCTTTCAGCCGTCTAAAAATAAAACCTAGGACTGGAAATGTAACTCACAGACACCTGGCTTCCATCACCAATACTAAGGAAGAGAAAGAAAAATGGTAACAGTAAAAACATAAAAACCCATCCTTTTTTAGCACATGCAACATGAGAAAATGTGTCAGTTTTCTGACCCATCTCTGGAAAATCTCTCTACATGAACACATAAGGAAAATATATTTCTCCTTCAAAGTAAACACTAGAGAAAATGTGAACACTTTTCTTTAGGTCAGTACTTGTATTTAATAGTATTACACGAGAGTCAATACCTTGTCAAAATGTATGGAAAATAATACATTGAAAAGAATAAGATCAAGACTCAGAATCCATGGGAACTCATCATTTCTCTTACTTCACTGGATGTTTGCTTGCTTGAGACAGGTCTGTAGCCCCAGCTGGCCTTGAATACCGTATGTAGTGATGGATGGTGATCTTGAACTCTTGATCTTCCTGGCCCCATCTTCTAAGTGCTAGGATCACAAGTGACTGCTGCTCCCTACTTCATGTCCTTAAGTTGTTTTAATTATGCTCAGCTGGAGAATGCTGGGGTTTGGATCTTTGTCTAAAGCAGTAATTAGCTGTGCTCTCAGTCTCTAAGCCCTCTAAATGCTCTCTCCTATAAATACTCTAGAGAAGCAGTTCTCAACCTGTGAGTCAACCCTATCACAAGGGCCGTATATCAGATAGCCTGCATATCAAATATTTACACTGCAATTCATAACCATAGCAAAATTACAGTTATGAAGTAGTAAGGAAATAATTTTATGGGTGAGGTCACCACAACATGAGGAACTGTATTAAAGGTTGCAGTGTTAGGAAGGTTGAGAACCACACTTCTAGAGACTTGTCTTTCTGTTTATTAACAGCTCTTGGAGTCTTTGGATCCTAAGAACCCTACTTATAAACAGCACAAGATGAATGCTGAGTGGCTCTTTTGGTCCCCAGGTATCAATCGAGTGGGTCACAAGACAGAATCCATTTTCCAGTAACCACTGTGATGTTTATTTCTGATTTGTCATAGAGTCAAGGTTCTTTTGTGACAGATGGATCAAAGAATCCAGGCTGACATAGCCAGGGACTATGCAATCAAGCTGGTTGCAAACCTAGAGCTAGGGCTAGCTCAGAGTGTGCTCCAGTGAAAGAGACTGGGTCCATGATCTCCCACTTTACCTTTAGCTTACAGACACACTCAAAGCTTTCCTCTTTGCCCCAGCAACAGAACTTTCAGGGGTCTGAAAGGCTCACCAGCATCTGCCCTCCAACATTGAAGGCTGGACTTATTCATGCATTGGAAAGCGGGTCTTAGCACTGGACTCCCAGATCCACCACTGACTGTGACCCTGGGAAAAGCACTTACGCTCCATGGACCTTGAGTGAGTACCTATGACATAGGAATGTCCCCTTTCACAATTAATTGTACAGAGGCCAACTAATTATGAGCAATGAATACATTGTGTATGTTTATGCATACATACATAAAGCAGTAGTTATCAACAGGCTTCACTATTATGCTCTATTATTCTAACTTGAGCCACATTCTCTATGCCAGGAATGTCCAGGTCCCCCCAAAAAATAGCATCACACTCGTCTGAGGATAGAGAAGATACTGTTCATGAAACTAAATACTAGTGTTAAAAAAAAATCACTTTTCTTCTAACAACATAGATAATATTGAACTAGGATATATAGGCATAAACAAAGAGATCACTTTGAAAGTAAAAGTACATTCCTACACATTCTAATTTGACCATTTCCCCAGTAAAGTATAATACAGTGGACTCTTACTCATTCTATCTTTTTTTTAAGCTTTCTGTTACCTATAACTCAGAAATAGAAAATTCCAGAAACAAACAATTACAAAAAGGTAAGTTATTTATCTAACTCTCCTCCTTGTTTTCTTTGTTCTTTAATATAGGGTCTCATGTGGTCCAGGCTGTCATCAAACTTACTGCATAGCCAAGGGTAGCACTGAACTCCTGCTCCTCCTTGCTTTCCTCTCCCAGGTGCTGGGACCACAGTATTGGGCTCTTCTACCCTTTGAATGCCAAGGACATTGCCAAGGCTACCAGCTTTGGGGCTGCAGGCAGCTGGGCAACTACTACAAGTCTACCAATGTCTCAGGCTGCAATTAACTCCAGTTCATTCCTCTGGGGTGCCACTTTGGGGGAGGACATGATTTAATCCCTTTTGTGTAAAGAACTAAAGTAAGTCTTAGTTTTTTATTTTAAATATGTTTATTTTATATATATGAGTATTTTGCCTACATGTATGAACTCTGTACATTCCTACTGCTGCTGCAGGCCAGAAGAGGGCTCTGGGCTCCCCTGAAACTGGTGTTATGGATGGTTGTGAACCACCGTGTGAGTGTTAGGGACTGAACCACCGTCCTCTGCAAGAGCAGTGAGTAGTCCTAAATATAGCCATTTCTCCAGTATCTTCCATACACTTTTAAGCATAAATAGTGAACTTTCTGTCCCATTATTTCCATGGAAAGTCTTTGTAGGAGCCCAGAGCATGGTGAGCACACTCCCCTCATTGAGAACGCATTTCAGAGTTTTGGAATATGTCTACAGTTACTGAGTCCTTCCCCTTTCCAATGGCAGTGCTAAGATACAACATACTCAATAAGATTTCAAGGGAATAAGCAGTCAGTTTTAATGTCCACCAGGGTTGAAAGAAGCCCTACCATGGTTTCCTTTTCTTAAGAGAGAGGGAGAATGAGAAGAAATGAGAAAGATGCAAAGAGAAGACTATTAAAGGCTACTTCAACATTCAACCTGCAAGTCCTTAGCCCCCTCCCATCTCTGTTGCCTCCTGTCCTTAGATTCTGATTCTTCCTAACTCCTGAACTTCTAGTCTAGCCAGCAGTTTCTGTTTCTTCCCAACTCCTGAACTTCTACCCTAGCCAGCAGCTGGCTATATCACAAGCATCATGGTTAACACGGGAAGCCGCTGCACACAGATGGCTCCAGCCTCTTAGATGAACTGCAAGCTGACCCTGTAGGTCCTCTGAGAAGCCACCTCTAGAAGGTTTTTCTTAAGGCTTCCTGCCACAGCTTCTACAGAAAAATCAACCCTCTTTAATTTGTCTTTCCTATAAACAGAAACAAGGGTTAGCCTTTATTTCAGTATGGGCAATAAATATAACAATGTGTCCACTACAGGACCACAAAACCCTTTTCAGTACACTGTGCAGAAGTTTTATGTGCCTCCTTTCTCTATTAATGAACATCCATTGAATAAGCAGTATTTTGTTTTGTCTTGAAAAGTCCAAGAACCGGGTCTTTTAATAAATATGTGGAGCACAGAGCAAGGCCCTTGGGAAGGGTTGATAATGTGCTGTGCCGAGCAAGAGTCAGTTTTGTGTTTAAATTCCCACTGTCTGGTACCGAGTCACAGACCCAAGAGGTCCCTCTACACACAGCCCATTATCTGTCCTTTGCACAGTAACTGAAGGAATCTCCGTTTCTGGCAGAGCCATTCAGGGAACCCTTCAGGATCCCTCTCTCCATCCTCTCTCGGCTGAATAGTGTGTCCTGGTCGCTTTCAAACTCAGACTCTGACACCATCAGGCTAGAGTTGTGCTCCGTGCTCCGGTGCTTGATACCTGGGGAGAAGCAGGAAGAGCATGAAGACAGGACCACTTCCCCTCAGCCACCCTTTTGACTGTCTTCCTGAAAGGGCTGTGGCTTGCTGTCTGAGCCTTTAAAGCCATCACTTACACAGCAGGTGGGTTGGCACGACAGAGGTTTGGTTGTTACCCCTGAACCTAAGCTCTAGCTTTGACACCAGCTTCATGACCCTGGACAAGGCATCTAACCTCTTCTCGTCTGTTAGACGGTGACAAAGGTCTCAGCCATGGGTTTGTGGTGAGGACTGAATGAAACTTTCTGTGAAGCTCTTCACCAGCTTTTGGCACAAAGCGAGCACTGAACACACAAACACTACCGTGGACTTCACAGTTCAATCCCTTGAAATATTTTTAGTAGATTTCTGGGGGATCAAAATAAAAAATGGGGGTTAAGATATGATCCCTAACATCAACCAACTGATGGTGTCTAACATGCAAGTATAAAAGTTTTGGGGCGTGCAGGGCCATGGCATACATGTGGAGGCCAGAGGGTACAGCAAGAGATGGTTCTCTCCAAATACCTCCATGCATAGAACCTATGTTGTCAGGCTTGGAGGCACCTTTACCCACTGAGCCAAATCACCAGCACTAATGCTTTAAATTCAAAAAAAAAAAAAAAACTTATAGTGTCTAGCTAAGGATTTAAAACATAGATCCTTGACATGATGACTCAAAATATCTAAGAAATAAAACTCTTACATGAAACAAGAGGATATGAACATCTCCTGGTAGCTGGGATTCATTCTGTGATGGTCCAGATAGAGTGGATTTGTTTGTTTTTTTGTTTTTTGTTTTTGTTTTTTGGTGTTTTGTTTTTTTTTTTTTCGTGACAGGGTTTCTCTGTGGCTTTGGAGGCTGTCCTGGAACTAGCTCTAGCTCTTGTAGACCAGGCTGGTCTCAAACTCACAGAGATCCACCTGCCTCTGCCTCCCAAGTGCTGGGATTAAAGGCATGCGCCACCACCGCCCGGCCTAGAGTGGATTTGAACAAAGAGGGGTGTTGAGGACAGAAGGAGGGCATAGAACATTTAAAAGCATCCGGGAGAACTTACAGGAAAAATAAAGTATGGAGCAAATGACAAGTCAGAAACAAGGAATGAGGCCAGAGAGGCTGGGGCTCAAAGACAAGCACAAGCCCATAAGCCACAAAGAGTGGAGACCACAGTACACAAGAGAGAAGGAAACCCTGGGGGTCTGCTGCAAACTTAAGAGAATACTTCGGTCTGACCATGGTTCCTCCCAAATTCTTTTTTTTTTTTTTTTTTGAGCCTGTCCTGGAAATCACTTGATAGACCAGGCTGGCTTCAAACTCACAGAGATCCACCTGCCTCTGCCTCCCAAGTGATGGGGTTACAGGTGTGTCCTCCCAAATTCTTACACTGAAACCTACCCCAAGGTGATGTTACTGAGCAGAGGATCTGTGGGGAAAATCGGTACCCTTATAAAATACCTTTGTAAAGGACTCATAAGAAAGGGTTGCGGACATCACACAGTAGTGGCATGTCTTCCTAGCACATGCTGCAAAACCCTCAGTTCTATCCCCAACGAGAGAGGGGTAGAGACAGAGACAGAGAGAAGAGACACAGAGACAGACCAGAGAGCTACCTTGCCCCTCCCTCCATGCAAGGATACTGGGAGAAAGTGCTTGCCCTGTAGGAAGTGGCCCTCTAGATTGAATCTGCTACCCTGACCTTGTATATCCAACTCTAGACCGCTGAAAAATAAACCCCTGTGGTTCAAAAGTCCCTGGTCTCTTTTATTCTGTTATACAAGCCAGAATAGACTTAGACAGTCATGGGGCATGCAGAAGAACAGAGCCCAGCTCTGAGGCTGATGGCCTGACCCAGTCCATGCCCCTTGGACCAGCAGCTACACTTCCCTTTGTCTTAGCACCCTCTCCTATAAAATGGGGGATAATCATAGTACTTGCCTCACAGGGGTTAGAATCAAACAGGCAAAAGTACCTGTGTTAACTAGGAAAGCTGCTACTGACTTTAGAGGTGGGGTTATAAAGATCTGAGCCAGGTACTAAAGATAATGATGGAGAGTATGGAAAGATACTGGGCAGTTTGGGGTGGCAGGCATGTGGGGCCACCTTTGGCCAAGCCATGGTTAGAATGATGGGCTTCTGTGAACAGGAAGGGTTTGTCAGAAGGAAGGTGTGAATCCAGGAGGTGGTTAGGGAGATAACCATCCTCAAGCACCTCAACCTCTCAGGAATAAAGGCCCTTTTATGACACCTTTGGCATTAGGTTCTGCAACACAAACAGTGAACACTCAGTAATGTGCAGCTACTGTTGGTATTCCCTGTGAAGCCCTGCCAGGGCCTCTTATGATTGTGTATTTTCCATTGTCAAGTAAGCACTGGTTAAGGCACTAGTGAGGTATGCCTCTGTGTGTGACTCTGTGAACAATTCCAGAGAGGGTCAACTGGCTAGGGATGATCTGTCCCGAATGTGGCCTACACCATCAGATGCTCTGTGGTCTTGGGGTGAATGAAAGAGAACAAGAAGAAAACAGCTCAGGGTTGGCCTCCCTAGACCCACATGGATGTGAGCAAGGAGCCCCGGGCTCCCATTGCTACAGCCAAGAGCTGCTCCTGCAGCCAGGCCTTCCCCCATCAAGATGGACTGTATGCTCAAACACTTAACCAGGATGAACCCTTCCTTTCTGGGCACCAAGCCAAACCAAGGTTTTTCCTGAGCTTCTGATATGTGGAGAAGAAATGTAGTTCCTTGTCTGAAATATACTTGGCAGAGCCAGTGATGGCCCCAGGCCAGAGATTTCAGGAAGTTATGGCTTCATCCTGAGAACTCGACTCTTCCTACACTAAGGGGCTATGGTTGTTAGTCCCAAGGCTACTTACTGTATGCTAGTTCTGTGATGCACTTGAGATGCTTGTATTCCCATTGTGCAGCATCACTTGATTAGCTTCCTGCCAACTTTGCCCCTTTGTAGGATAGTTTTTTGCTGACAGTCACATTTTTCCTTTCAGAAAAACTGTAAGATGCTATATTTCTTAGCAAACTTGGTTGGCATAAGACATAGCTTGTGCAAGACCTACTGACCCTGGCCTTCCTACCTTCTTGGTCGTTTCATCTTCTGGCCATCCCTGTTAGCACCCTTTCAATAAAGAATGACCTGCTGGTCCAAGTCACTTCCTCTCTTAAGTTGCTGCTTGTCAAGTATTTGGTCATGACAACTTAATGGCGCTCTCCACACACAGCCTTGTCACACTCCCCACCTACTAGTGGTGTCGTCCTTGCTCTTTTTGACAAGGATTCTTCCTCAAGATGGTATCAGACTTCATCCCTGTTGACAACATTTTGGGTCTCACAACTTTGAAAGTGATCACACCTCTCAAATGAACAGAACTTGGTGGTGCACCTTTAATTCCAGCATTAGGGAGGAAGAGGCAGGCAGATCTCTGAGTTTGGAGCTAAACTGGTCTACAGAGTGAATTCCAGGACTGCTACACAGAAAAACCAACCAAACCACAACAAACAGACAAACAAAGAGAAAGAATTAAGTTATCTACAAACCCGGGATTATGGAAAAGCCATAGAATCAGCACTGAGCAGCCTCAGAAGGGCAGAAAAAGCACATCAAATGATGGCTAATATGTGAGCATCCAAAAGTTAACTGAAGTGGGTAGGGGGTGTCCTGGGCATAAGGGTTAATACACTTTGAGAAGACAATTTTCTGTAAATACCTCAGCGGACTGAGCTTATGGGAAATGGTTCTTTTTAAAGGCTAGATGTCCTGCTGCTGCATCTCTGGCCAGATATAAAGGGAGCTGCTATCAGAGACAAGCCAGGATAAAAGTGCCTGGCGGGTCATATGCTCCACCTCCCTCTAACCCAGAGTAGAAAAGAACCAGGCACCGGGGACACCTCGATAGAAGAGATGTCCTGGCCCTGGAGTCACTCGGCAGAGGCTCAACCTTCAGTAAGTACTTGCAATCCCTCACCCATTAATGTCTCAGAGCACTTGTCAATTTTTCATTAAATTTCTAATACAGCTACCATCAAGCCTGCTCTCTGGAAGCCTGCCTACCCACAGGGTTGACGGTGTTTGTCTTTCCTTGCAGAGTCCCAGGCTTGCTCTTCTGGCCTAATTGAACTCTTGAATCCACTTTGGTCTCCATTTCACCCAACTTAACGTTCTAGCCAATGCCTAGATAAGGTGTTCAAAAGCATCGGGATATTGTCTTACCATATTTGGGCCTCAGTTCCATTCTTTCCTGTTCATCCATATTGTCTAGGATGGTGTACTTTGTTTTCTTCCTTATCTTAGTCCTTTTCCGTCTGAAAGAAACAATAAAATGCTCATCTCAGACGCTTGGAATGGAACCTGGGATCTTTCCCACCCAACTAAAGGGTTCACGTGAATTCAGGCGCTGGAGTCCCTTTAAGCAATGCTCAACACCTGTATACAGACCAGGCAGCTTTTCCCCACAAATAATGCCTCACTCAGAAAGATGTGGATGAGCAAGAATCCCCCAAATCAGTGCTAGCTAAGAATGTTCAGAGACACAGGTCTGAAACCAGCAACCGGAGGGGGTGGGGCACATGGAAGAAGTGATAAGACAGTGAAGCCCTGCAATTACCTTAGAAATAACTCTTTAATTTTTTCCCACAAGTCATAAAACTGGCTGGTCCTTTGTGTCTCACGTTAAGGTGCAATGTGTGACTCAAAAACATTCATTAAAACTACACTAAATTCAGGAAGCAGAGGCAGACAGATCTCCATGAGTTTGAGGCCAGCCTGGTCTACATAGAAAGTCCCAGAACCAGGGCAACATAGTAAGAAACTGTCTCAAAACAGACAAACCACTACACTAAGGCAGTCAACTTGTTCTGATCATGTCGCTAAGAGCAAGGGTTTCTTACTCTCACTTTAGTGCTTGCTACCTAGAGACTTTGAGAATATTATTTAAGACTTCTGAGTCCCATGCCCTCACCTCCAGAAGAGTCCCTTTCTCCTGTGGTTGCTGGGAGGGCCAAATACAACCCCCCAGTTAGAGCCATCTCTGAAGCAAAATGGCAAATGCTGAGTAGATGTTCCAGGTCAGCACCATTCACTTGTCATACACAACCCTGAGATGTAGAGCATTTAAAGCCACATTCAGTAGGGGAACCTCTCCCTATGTGGTTCTGAGTACTTAATGAGTTTGGGCCTCTTCTTAAGGTCTTGGCTCTCCTGCCATATCCACTGCTGGGAATGCAATCACAAGTAAAGGTCAAATAAATTAAGGGTGACTTATGGAAACAGCACATCTTTAGACAACAGAGTGTCTCATATTGGAAAATGAGCCTACTCCTCTCTTCTGAGGTCTAGTGATATTTTTCCTCACAATCTTCTCATGAGGGCTGAGCATGGGGTTCCAGGAGATTCTTGCAATGAGGCAGCCCAGAAGGCTTCTCAGAAGTCATTTCCTTTGGGGAAAAATCAAAAGTTCCCTTGGGTGCATCATTGCCTCTCTTCAAGTTTTAGGTGGCTAAAGGATTCAGACTGATCCAATTGTTGCTTTATATAACCAAATCTACAAATTAGACCCACACATTTCTAGGATATATTTCTCTGCAGAGACATGTTAGGTCACTTGGAAACTGCTCTAATGAACATCTGAGACAAACAGAGATAACTATTAGATTTGGGGGTGATGATCTGACTCAGGGACTGAGTACCTATCTAGCACTTGCAAAATACTAGGTTCAATTCCTACCACACATATATGTATGTATGTACATGTATATATATATATATATATATTATATATATATATATATATGTGTGTGTGTGTGTGTGTGTGTGTGTGTGTGTGTGTGTGTATACTTATATACATATATATACATCTATATACATCTATATTAAGTTTGATATAGAATTGTAGGCCTTGCTAGAAGGTGAGAGAGAGTGTCAATAGCAAATGCTGCCTCCAATACTGATTCATTTACTTAGATGCACATGTCTAGAAGTATGAAATGCATCATATCATGCCCATGAAGTCCAGTTTGTTTTTAAAAAACTGGCTGTCAGTTAATCAGTTAAGCAATGAGACAAATCCAAGCAAACAAGCCGGAAGACCCAGCAAAGGGTCTTCTTTTCTCACAATTGACAAGCACATTAGGTACCTCCTACAGCAGCAGATGCACAGCCAAGTCACAGCTCCAGTTAGTACTGTCAGAGTCAGTGCCAACGCTGCCACGTAGAATACACTCCACTCTACAAAACAAGAAGACCAGAGTGTGCAATGATAAACCGTTTGCTAATCAGCTTTGTTCCGACAACTCACAATGAGTCTATTTGAGCAGAGGCCAGTTATGATGCTGCACCACTATGTGGGGCAGGAAACAGAGCCTAGCCAGGTGCCATGCAAATTGAAACAAAGACTAACGGCTTTGTCTATTTGGTTGAGAGACCTCATGAGGCCATAACTCAGGGACCGTGGGCACATAGTTCAGGCTAACTTGAGAGCAGGAAATCCAAAGTAACTGAAGCGAATCAGTGAAGCAACTATGCATCCTACATATAAATATATGAAATATTAACATTCCAGAACCCCAAGAATCATAACCTTTCTCCATAAATGGTCTGTATGGTATTTTTCTTCCTCCTCCTCCTCCTCCTCCTCCTCCTCCTCCTCCTCCTCCTCCTCCTCCTCTCCCATCTTTTTGAGACAGGCTCTCAGGTAACCTAGGCTTGATCTTGAATTTAAGGATGATCTTGAACTTTTGACCCCCCCTACATCCCAAGCACTGGGATTATGGATATGCACCCAACACCTGGTTTCATGTGGTGCTGGAGACAGAGTTTTGAGTGTGCTAGACAAGCACTCTACCTACTAAGCTATATCCCCAGACCCGTGGCGTGGTCTTCATAAAGCAAATCAAGGGTCTGCATGTTGCCTGTGGCATGAAGATATCTATCAGCCCAGAGGTCAATTTGGGAACTACTCTTTATTCCTTCTACATCCTAAGCTTTGCAGTAATAATTTAGGGGTAAAAATGCCAATGGGTACCCAACACAGTGACACATGCTTTTAACCCACCCCTTGAAAGCAGAGGCAGGTGGATCTCTGTGAGTTCAAGACCATTCTGGTCTACATAATGAGTTCCAGGACAGCAAGGACAACATAGAAAGACCCTGTCTCCAAAAAACAAAAACAAACAAACCAAACCACCAATGGGACAGAGACTCATGCTTAACCTGGTTAAATACCATGCCATCTCCCTAGGAAGCTGGCTCATCTCTGATGTTTGTGGAGCGTTAAAGAACACAGCATGGCAGGCAGCTCTTAACATTTTTCTGACATTTATGTCCATATGGATCCTCAGGGTGACAAATTTATTCTTAGGAATAAACTGCCATTAAAATATAGTTTTCTAGCTGAGTATGGTGACTCAGATATGTAATTCCAGCACTCAGAAGGTGGAAGCAGAAAGATTGGGAGTTCAAGGTCATCTTCTGCTGTGTAAAAACTTCAGACTCAGAGAAAGATTGGACTGTATAATAAATTATATAATAAATTTATTATATATACTTACTTTATAGTTTATATTTTGTTTATATGTATACTATAAGCGCACGTGTGTGTGTGTGTGTGTGTGTGTGTGTGTGTGTGTGTGTGTGTGTGTGTGTGTTTCTCTTCAAAGAGACTGGGCTGTGTGGCAAGAGTGTGATTTTTGTGGCTGGTACCTGCTTGGGCTGACTTCTAGCAGTATAGGCCACATTTCGCATTGTGTATTATCCCAGTAGGGGGTGTGCTATCATAAGGTCCCAACATCCTAAGTCATGACACATACAATCTGGGGCAGAAATCTCAAAGAAGTTGTTTCTTAGCACTGCCCTGACAAATCTATCTCTCAGGAGGTTTTGCAGATAAGTTTCTGGAGACAGACTGGGACAGGTTTTAATGTACAGTCAAGTGAGTTGGTTCACTTGGCTTCAGGTAAGAATGAGTTTGGATGGTTCTAGATGCTAAGCCAGGAAAAGATGAGTGTCTTCAAGAACAGCACCAGAAGCCACCATCACACACACACACACACATTGCACTCACCACAGTTGCTCTCGCCATCCCACATATAACTCTGTATGAGGTTCTCCATCCACAGCTGGGAGCAAATGCAGCGTTTTGTGATGGGGTCACAGTGACCATGACCTGAACACTTGAGAAGGCATCCTATAAAAAAGGGGAGCAGAGATGAGATCACCATGGACAAAAGGAGGTCCCCAGTGTTCCCCTTCCATAGTGGAAGCCCAGAACAACTGGGTGAATTAAAAGTCTCTTAAGAAGCTGAGCATGCTGGCACACACCTTTAATCCCTACACTCAGGAGGCAGAGGCAGGTGGATCTCTGGGTTCAAAGCCAGCCTGTTGTGGTGTATTAAAAGAAAATGGCCCCCAAAGAGAGTGGCACTATTAGGAGGTGTGGCCTTATTGGAGTAGGTGTGGTCTTGTTGGAGGAAGTGTGTCACTGTGGAGATAGGCTTTGAGATCTCATATATGCTCAAACCATGTCCATTGTCTTAGATCACTTCCTGTTGCCTGTGAGTCAAGATGTAAGAACTCTCAGCTCCCTCTCCAGCACCACGCCTACCCACACACTGCCATACTTCCAGCTGCCATGCTCCCTACCATGACAATAATGGACTGAATCTCCAAACTGTTAGCCTCCACCTCAATTAAATGGTTCCCTTTGTAAGAGTTGTCATGGTTGGGGTATATCTTTATAGCAAAGGAAACCCTAACTAAGACACCTAGTCTACAAAGTGAGTTCCAAGACAGCCAGGGCTACACAGAGAAGCCCCATCATGAAAAAACAAAGCAAAATAAAAGATCTCTAATGATCCAAGCACCTAAAATCCTAGCACTCAGGAGGCTGACACAGGAAGAAGCCAGCCTCAGCTACACAGCCATCACCAGACAAGACTAAGTCCCTGTCTCAACCCTCATCACTGCCACCACAACAGTAGCATAAACTCTAACCATATAGCAGCTCAGCAGGAAGCAAATTTAGGGAAAAGTCAATCCATACCATAGAAAGAGCCTTAACGTTTACCAAGACATTGGACTTTAAGAACATGTGCAATGGAAACATTGGGAGTGCACAGAGGTTTGTTTTTATTGTAAGACTTTTTAAAACCATTCCTACAGTCTGCAGGTGGAAGAGTAGCTGTGTGATTGCAGAACACATCCAGAGAGGAAAACCAAGCAGTCAAGAATGCCTCATGGACAGCACAACCTGCTACATCTCAGCCTGCCCTGTCCAGCTTTCTGGCAGGTGTTATACTGTTTTACAATCTATTGCATTCCAGACCCGCCCCTCTGTACATTAAATATTCTCTAGGGGCTAGGGAGGGGCTTATAACTTCCTAGGACCCCAGAGAGTGCTTTGGCTCACTAACACATCCAAGGGCCCTATCTGTAGCCACACTGCTCCTGACACTTGGTCCATGTTGCATCCTGGTCTTGACTCATTTCAGCCACCAGACAAATAGGATTCTTGGAGCAGATGCTAAGCCAGGAGAAGGGGGTCTGCTTCTGAAACCCCGCTATTGCAGTGCTTGCACTGATTAGGAAATAGCAGTCAGTTTCTCACTCACTTCCTCTTGCTCTCTGCTAAAGAGTTTATGCATTAGCATTTGCTGAGCTTCTGGCTCTTTCCTTTGAGAAGAAAACAGCCATTCTGCCTGCTTCACCAAGTCTTTATGAGCAGAGGGGATGTGGCCAGCAGCCATGCCGGGCTCCTCAGGGGTCTTAGGTCTGCACACAGTAAGCATCCTTGCCAGGTGCTCTATGTATCTCAGTCAATGACGAGACCCCAAGCAGACACAAGCTGTTTCCCCTGGCCACTGTGACTGAGGTAAGTGTCAGGTAAGTGTCAGGTAAGTGTCAGCACTGTACCTCTGACAGCCTGATATTTGTACCAGTCACTTTCAAAGCTGGAAGCATGTGAGTAGCAAGATGTGAACTTCCAACTAGCTGAGCAGGTGGATGACCAGAGGCCCAGCGGCTTAGATCAGCCCAGCTCTGGCCCACCGCCCTGGTCCGCTGAGCCTGGCCATATCCTCTGTTAGCATGCCCCCACTCTGTGATCCATGAAGTGGTGCAATCAGAAAAGGAGATAGTTTGCAGGGCGAGGCTGAAGTCATTTACAAGTCTCTACACACCGATTGTAGACAAGTTTGTCTCCCAGACTGTAGGCTTTTGTATTTTTTTATTTTAACTTCACTGTTAACCTGGACTATTGTCCTTTTTATTGCAGTGTAGGAGAAACAGAAGGTATTTGTGCCTCCTCAATTACTGCAAAAATAAATAAATAAATGTAACAATAAACTTCCTTAAAACTCAAAAAAAAAAAAAGAATGCCTCATGGAAAAGAGATTCTAAAGGATTGGGAAAATAATAATAGTATGACTTAAAGCTTAAAGACACATTACAAGAGCTATGGTGTAACTCAGTGGTAGAGCACTTTGCCTAACATGTGTAAGCTAGATTGAGTCCCCATCAACATACAACCACACACACACATAAACATGCTAGAAACATCAAATCATCATGATTGCATTATATTTCCTAAAGATGGAGCAACTTGAAAGAAATACATCAGAATAGTAATGAAAGTTATATTTGGGCAATGGGAATTCTAAACTCTGCAAACAAGAGGATTGTTTTCTTCTTTGTCTCTTTTTGGAAAGTTAAGATTTTCTACAGTAAACAAATCACTGCTTTGAGCTCTTAGAAAAACAAAAGATTTTACTTCAAAAAAAATTAAGTTACCAAGTTACTCCATGTTATAAATGAGACAGTAGACTCAATAACAATTCAACTAATGATATCAATTGTAGACTAACACATATCTGAAAGAAATTTGAGCAAACATTGTCATATTCTGGTAACTGAGATGACTACTCCATTAACATTTACTTGTGATGAAGACAGGATCATGGAACTATGAATCAGTTTGATATCCTAAAAGGACAAGCAGAGCTTAAAAAAAAAAAAAATCATGGTTGCCACTGAAAGACACATATAAGCTAAAGTTGGCAGGAGAAATTTTTGAAACAATGATGTATAATACTACTGTTCTCCAGTTTCTTTCCAAGACAAGAGTAGCTGGCAAATGTGTCACAGAAAACCTACTGGAGAAATAAATGCAGAGTCCCTTGAGGGGGCAGGGGGCTGAAAGGAAAACACCTGTATAAGATACCATTCCTGTTTCTGTGGCCAAATTCCTGAATTTAAAAGGAAGGGCTCACAGTTCAGAGGAATACGGTCCATCATGGCAGAGAAGACGTGGCCACACAATCAAGAAGTGGGGGGTAGATGGAGGGTGAGTGGGAGGAAGCAGAGAGTATAGTTGGTGGTGGGATTACCAGAATAAGCTGAGCTAGAAAACCCCAAGACCTGCCACCAGGGGTCCACTCCTTTAGCAAAGCTTCACTCACCTCCTGAGAGTTTCATAATCTTCCAAATAGTGTACAAAGACACTATTTGGGGAACATTTTACATCCAACCACAACAGTGTTCCTGTTGTGTCTATAAAACTCCCAGAATTGGCAAGTCTGATTTTTTTTTTTATGAGACTAATTCCATGGGAGACATACCTGCTGTGTCTATCCTCAAGACCTTGAAAAGTAGGAAGGCTGCCTTCTCCTTTGAAAGCCGCCTGTGCAAATTCCGGGCCACATCAGCAGCTCTGAGAACCTTGAAAGGTGGCCCGCTCTGTACATAAAATATAATCACAGTGCTGGAGAAGAGACAATGAGAGGACGGTCACATGATTAGAGGGTGGCTAGCTGGCACGATGGATGTATCACCTCAGCCATCTGACCTGCACAGTTGGCAAGGAAGACCACTACAACTCTGTAGCTTGTTCTTTTACTTAGCATGTTTTTAATGTTCATCCATGTTGTTGTGGGTATCATATGATTCATTTTTGTTGCCAATTAATATTCCATTGTATTATATATTTGTATATGTGCATAAATAATTTGTATAATTTCTTTGTATTTGGGTGTACACGTGGAGGTCAAAGGTCAACTTTGGATATCATTCCTCAGAAGTCATCCAGCTTGTTTTATGAAACAGGGTTTTTTGTTTGTTTGTTTTTGCTTTTTTGAGATAGGATAGCCTTAGCTATCCTGAACTTACTCTGTAAACTAGGCTGGCCTCGAACTTACAGAGATCTACCTGCCTCTGCATTAGCCACCCCCATCTGGATAACAGGGTTTTTCTTTCTTTCTTTCTTTCTTTCTTTCTTTCTTTCTTTCTTTCTTTCTTTCTTCTTTGAGACAGGGTTTCTCTGTAGGTATGGAGGCTGTCCTGGAACTCTCTTTGAATACCAGGCTGGTCTCAAACTCACAGAGATCTGCCGCCTGCCTCTGCCTCCCGAGTGCTGATATTAAAGGCATGCGATGCGCCACCACCGCCCCGCTAATAGGGTCTTTCTTAAAAAGAAAAGATTTACTTACTTATTTATACATTTATTTCATGTGTGTGACAACATGTGTGTCTGCGTACCACTTGTGTGCCTGGTGCCTACAGAAGCCAGAAGAGGGCATCAGAATCCCTAGGACTGGAGTTGCAGAGAGTTGTGAGCTGTCATGTGGGTTCTGGGAAACAAACCAAACCCAGGTCCTCATAGGCAGCCAGTGCTCTTAACTCCTGAGCCATCTCAACAGACCCTGGTACAGGGTCTTGGGGACTGAGGGTGATTCAACCGTGCTGGAGGAAGTGTATCACTGAGAGCAGGCTATGAAAGTCCATAGCCTACTCCACTCAGGTAACTCCTGCTTTATGTTTGTGGCTGAAGATGTAACTTCTCAGCTTCCTGCTCCTTCCATCATGCCTGAAGCTTGCTGCCATGCCTCTGACATGATAGATTCTTATTCCTTTAGAACTGCAAGCCCAAAATAGACCCTTTCTTCCAGAAATTGCTTTTTTTGGTCATGGTATTTCATCACAACAACAGGAAAGATACTACTACAGCCATTTCCATGCCCAGTCCATGTATGGAGGTCACAGAACAGTTTTCTCCTTCCACACTGTGGATCCCAGGGATTAAACTAAGGTCATCAGGCCAGTAGCAGGTGACAGGAAGTCCCACCTTGCTAAGCCATCTTTTGGCCCTGGGAGTGGTTTTACTTGGCATTTCCTTAAACACTATGGATGGTGAGCATTTTTCCCTGTGCTGTCTGGCACACCTACATTTTCTCTAGAGAAATACCTACTCAGATCTGTGTGGGTTTCCCAGGACTGCTGCAAACAAGTGCTACAACTTAGTCATTGAAAACAACAGCAATCTCTTATCTCTAGGTTCTGGACCTCAAATCAAAGTGTTGGCAGGATTATGCCCTCTGGCACTTCATGGGCAGATATGTTCCAGATCTTTCTCTCAGTTTACTTGTCATTCTTGGCATTGGGCTTATAGACGTATCACCACCTGTGTCTCTTTATGACCTGGCATTCTTTTCATGTGTCTCCCTGTATGTCTCTTACTCATGTGTGTAAGCTTGTGCAGGTGTGTGTTGCAGGTGTGTGTACACAGGTATACATATGCATGTTGAGGCCAGAGGTCTTCTCAGCACCAGCTTAAATACTTTCTTGACCTTAAGTTCCCTCTGCCTAACAAATTAGTCTATTAGCTTTAAGTTCAATTTCACTCAAGTTTTTAGGATATGGGCAAAATTAAACCAGATTCTCAGAAAAATATCAGTTGAATGGGCCCTATCCCAGGTCCTGATAGAATCCTCAGGAGCCAGGCATCCATCAATATTCATGTCTCCTAAGCTTTGCTTATAGCATTCTAGTTTGTCTGCCCCAAACTTCCAAATTGTTCCAAATTCCTACATATTCTTTGCACAAACAAGTTCCAAAAGCCTATGAACCACATGGTCAGGTTTATCACAGCATTGACCCTACTCCTGGTACCAACTTTCTATCTAGATTCCTTTTTCTATTGCCATGACAAGAGCATCTTAAGGGAGATGGATTTGTTTGAGTTCATGGTTTGAGGACCCTGGTAGCAAGAAGTCGAGGCAGCTGGTCATGCTGCATCCACAGTCAGAAAGCAGGAAATGATGAACACTTATGTTCATTTTCCCCTCTGCCCAGGGAATGGTGCCACCCATGCTGCATGGCTCTTCCCATCTCAATAAAACTAACCAAAACAATGCTTCAACAGGCATGTCCAGAGGGACATCACCTAGCTGATTTTTGATATCAAATTGACAAGTGGGATTAACAACCACAGCACGTAATAGCCCAATATCTGCTACAAACTGTTTCCAACAGCCCTGACTAAGCCTATGCCTGCAGGAGCCAGAGAGACCCAATGTTAACATTGCATAGTTGCCTCAAGGCATCTGTGGAGTGTTTAAGATGGCTAGTGTGTCACGTAAGTACAGTCCAGACAACTGTTTGACTGACAACCCTTTAGCCCAAGGCAACAAGAGAAAGTTCAAAGCTTCCAAATAGGGAGTCAAATGGTCCCACCACTGGCATTCTTTCTTACAGAAAGTTCAGCACCAGGAGGAGTGCTTATAGCAAGGATTTCAGAATTTATCATTAACACTAATCATGATTATAACAGTGTTTAACACCTGCTCAGTGTGCCAGAGAGGGGTGAATCCCCCTTGTCTGTCTAAACCAAAAAGTTTTTTCATCATGAAAAGATTCTGGACTTTGTCAAATCTTTCTCCATACTTACTGACACTACTATGTGGGTCATTCTTTTATTTTTAAGATTTTGTTTTTATTTTAATTATGTGGATATGTGTGACCTCCCTTTTCTCTCTCTCTCTCTCTCTCTCTCTCTCTCTCTCTCTCTCTCTCTCTCTCTCTCTCTCTGTGTGTGTGTGTGTGTGTGTGTGTGTGTGTGTGTGTGTGTGTAAATGAAAGTTCCCATGGAGACCAGAAGAGGCCTTTGGCTCCCCTAGGCCTGAAGTTATAAGAGTCTGTAAGCTGGGAAACACTGGTCCTCTGGAAGGATAGTATATAATTTTTCGCTTATGCACAAGGCCCTGGGTCCCATCTGCAGCACCATAATTAGTTAATTAGAATATGTTTTCACTAGTCACTTTTCTAAATAAATTTCAGTTCTCTAGAAAACCAACCCAGACAGAGGAGCCAAAAATAGCTATAAAATGTACTTCCTGGAAATGGTGGGGTTTAATCACCCCATTCTTCCTATTCTCCTGCACTACACTGGTGCTGGTTTGGTAGACTTTCAAAAGAAAAATCAATTAAATGCTAAAGTCTTGTGAGAATAGAAGGCTGAGTAAACTCCTTAAAGACAGTAAATGGTACTGAGCAATCTCTTCACACACAGAAGTGTCTGAACAAGACAGCTTCCTCACCAGCCCCAGGCTATCTGCAGGCAGAGCAAAACCATCATCTCCTTTGACATTCCTGAACTCTTTCATTCAGACCATTCTCAATTCACAAACCTTTACCAGGAACTGAGGGAGGTACCTAAAAAATGACTTGTTCTTACTCTTCTCTTTAAGACTAGCAATAAAAGAATATGAACGTGATAAAAAAAAAATGAGTAAGAAAACAAGCAAGGAGAAAGAAGACCTGGAAGAGAGCTGAGGAGGCTTGCAGCAAATCTGGCACCTGAGTGAGGCCCAGTGCTGGGTAAATACTCATACCAGACACCACCTGAGTGAGGCCCAGTGCTGGATAGGTGTAATGAGCATGGTGAAAATTGCCTTTTAGACATGTGAATATAGCCTAGTCAGGAGCCCCACCATGCTCAACCCAGTGACATCACTCCCTCAAGATAACCAGACAGTCTTAGAACCCCTGACACCCACTGGATAGCATACAAGCAGAGACCAAGAGCAATGCTCTGCTCCGCACATCTGGACAGACACCACCTTGATCTGCTCTGAGGCTGGAGAGTCTCCACCAGGATCTTGACCCTCAAATCAGAGACTTCTGTTAGAGACTATGACCTCCAGCTAAGATACTTCACACGGGTGGGCAGCCTGGAGGATACAGGCTTAGAAATGCAGTTAGGAATTGAGAGTGCGAACTTTGTGTGATGATGGTCCTCAGAATAATAAAATGTAACTTCTGTTATACTAGCTGCGTGTATCCATCTTCTTGCTTGAGACGGTAGTTATCATACCTGACATCTGAGTGCCATGTGCTGGGCATGCCCCTCCATACCTGACATCCGTGTGTGCTTGGACCTTGAGGACCTTCACGTCAGAGTCTAGCACATTCAGGAGTATAGCCAGCTGCCTCACCAAGGTTTCCTTCTGCTGCTCTGTCAGCTGCTCAACACCAACCTGCAGAATCAGCTCCACCAGGCCATCCTTCTTGGGGTCTGAGGAGAAAAAAGACACTGGATTTTCACCATGAGATCACAGGTTTGGTAAGGCAAGGAGCAGGGTCTGCAGAAGGGTTCAAAGCCAGGCCAGGCTTGTGGCTCAGGAGAGGAGTACTGGCTCAGTACCCACAGATGGTGAGCTCCATGTCCAGCACAGCAAAAGTAAGGTCAAAATAAGCAGATAAAAGAACTCATCTGTTATATTTAGCTTTAGAACTCAGATCATTCTAAAACAGCAGAGAGGTGGGTGTGGTAGCACACACCTACAATACCAGCACTTGGGACTGTGGGGGGCAAGAGGATCAGAAGTTCAAAGTCATCCTTACTGCACAGTGAGTTCGAGGCCAACCTGTCTTAGAGAGAGACAGAGACAGAGAGAAAAGGAAGGCAGGGGAACACGGTAGAAGCCACTCTGCAGTAATTTTCCCAATTTTATTCCACTTTGTTATCTAGTAGTTTTTCTCTCAAAAGACAGTCAACTATGCCTCTGGGCTACATTGAAACTTTGGTACCTCACATACTTCCCCAGAACCTGAGAACGTTGTCTTCCTGCTCATGGGTGCTACCTAGTCCAGTTTACACTCAGTGTCACTATGCCTCCTCACTGAGGCTGCCTTCCTTCTGCCTGACCATGTTCACTTCATGTTAAATCAGGAAAGCAAAACCTTCCTGCCAGACATAATTTTTATTGATGATGCACAAATTGGGATCTGCTTGTGGTATAAAGGAAAGTATAAAACAGTCCTAAAGTGGGCTGGAGAGGTGGCTATGTGAGTAAGAGCCCTTACTGCTCTTCCAGAGGACCCGAGTTCAATTCCCAGCACCCCACACCCAGTGGTTCATAACTGCCTACAATACCAGTTCTAGCAGCTCTCGCTCTCCCTTCTGGCCTTTGAGGACATCACTCCATGTGCACAAAACCTCAAATACACATACACATTCTTTTAATTAAAAAGATAAAGGAAACCCCTAAGATAGGACTGGCCAAGAACACAAGCCAGACCAGAGGGACTCCCACCCCAGTGACATCGGCTCAGTACACACCTGGCAGCACCTCCACAATGGCTGTGTCTGAGTCGGAGGCCCCCTGACTGTCAGTGACCAGCAAGTGAAAGGTGTAGACGCCTTCCACCAGATTGGTGAGTTGCAGAGCCACCCCGTTGTCAGAGCCGCCAATGACATCCTGAGAAGTGAAGGGATCCACAGGGCAGCTGTCAGTCTTGTACTCAGGCTCTGAGTACTCAGCTCTTCAGAGCTCAGAGTTCTGGGTTTATTGTTTTCAGGTGTGTATGATTTATACTGCTGGGGGGTGAAGGCTTTTTGAATCTTCAGCTTCTCCTTATGTAGAACACCAGTGGGTACAAGGACCAAACAAGACATGGTAAACGACTTCCCAGGAATTATCAAATGATTCATTAACAGAGGGTTAAAGAACTTAGGTTGAAAGCCCCAGGACAAAGCATGGAGTTTTATGATCTTATTATCTAATATAGTTTTACAATGTTCTCACCTCACATCCCCCCCATAGCATATCAGATCTACCTTCTCAAGTGACCCCATTTTACAGGCCCATGGATCCAAAGAGTGAGAGAGAAATCTTTTGGACTCTTTTGTTTATACTTGCTGACCAGAATAGATGGCAATGAAAAGTTACTAATCTGAACTGAGACACACTGCACTTGCACTTAGGAGCTCATCTACCATCTATCTCTATAAATTCATTCTAGAAGTACTTTGGAATGTTTGAGGCATTTTCAGTCCCTTCCCTGTGACCACACCTTTGGTGTATCTCCAAGAGTGCTTCTGTAGATCTTAAGTCCTTAGCGATGGGAAAAAGGAAGATGTTTGGAAATTCACAATCTAAGAGGCAGAGTGATCCAACAGCTTCCAAAAGCTAGAAGTCTGGGTTTGTTTGGTTGAAGATTGACCTTTTTGGCCTTGGCCAACTCATTCTCCATCTCTATATTTTACTCTCTGCCCCTGTGAAGTGGAACTGGAAATCCCCATGTATCTGACATGCCTGGTACATGGAGGAAGAAAGCTAAAATAGGAAGCTGAAGAGTAGAAGAACCCCACTGGGAAGCTTGGCTTCCAGGTCCCTCATGGTGCCCAACATTTTGATATTGTGACATAATGTTGTCATCTACAAATGTGTTGGGCTGCATTCACAGCTGTTCTAGGACACAAGAGGCCTGAGTGCCATGAGTGGGTCATACCTGCTTGGCTTGCTATCCTACCCAAAATCGGATCAAAAAGAGGACTGCAGCTTTGCTTAAACCTTATGGCAGCCTGGTGTCTTCAGCCCTCAGAATATTCAAATCCAGAGGCCCACAAATCTTATTGGAGAGATGTCACAGTAAGGGAGAACTCATGTTCAAGCCCTAATCTGCTATTCGACCTAAAGTTAGAACTTAGAAGGAGGTAATTAAAGTCGAATGAAGTTGAAGGGGTGGGGTCTGTCCCACAGGATTGGTGTCCTTACAAAAGAAACGTGAGAGCGGTCCCCCACCTCTTTCCTTTGTTACATTGCCACATGAAGATTCAGTAAGTAGGTGGCCACCCTGGATCCAGAAAGCGATCCCTTGCCAAAGGTAAACAGATTGGCACCTTGGCTCCTGTTTTCCGTTTAAGCCACCCTGCCTGTGGTCTTTTGTCACAACCAACTAATCCGTATGCAGTATACATGGCTGAGGGGCAGCACCCTTCAAGTACTCACGCCAGCAGCTGGACTCTGGCCATCCCGGATCCACAGATAGGACACAATGCCTCCATCATCAGTGGACTGTGAACCATCCAAGGTAATGGAATTATTGGGAAGCGTAAGAACATGTCTGCCACCAGCCTGGGCTCTGGGAGGGCTATTATCTTCTAAGTCAGACACAGCAAAAACAAAAGGAAAGAAACTGACTTAAAACACCATTGATGACACTGCATAAGACACCCACAACTGCTCCACCTTGTAGTCAAGGCTGTTTTAGGTACTCCAAGGCATTATTTTCTGCCCCAAATACCTGTAAGATAAGACACAAACATCAAGCAGCTCTCGCTTCAATGGGAAAATAGACAAAAGCAAGTGATTTTACTGAAAATTTTCCAATAAAAACTAATATAGAAGGCTAGAGATATACAGTGGTAAAGTGCTTGTCTAGCATGCCTGAAGCCCTCAGTCCAGTCCCTGTCATCAAATAATACCAAGTATGGTGATGCATGCTTGTAATCCCATCAGGCAAGAGGATCAGGGGTTCAAAAGTGTGTCTTTTAAAAAGTGGGGGAAGAGGTGTATGGGCCTATTAGATGGCTTAGTGGGTAATGCTGCTTGTCATCAAGGCTGATGGTCCCATATGGTAATCAGAGAGAACTGATTCCCTGAAAGTTGTCCTCCAACCTACACACACACACTAAATAAAAACATAATAAAATGTTTTTTTGTTTGTTTGTTTGTTTGTTTTTCGAGACAGGGTTTCTCTGTGTAGCTTTGGAGCCTATCCTGGCACTCACTCTGGAGACCAGGCTGGCCTTGAACTCACAGAGATCCACCTGCCTCTGCCTCCCGAGTGCTGGGATTAAAGGCATGTGCCACCAATGCCTGGCCTAATAAAAGGTTTTTAAACTTCTACTTTAAAAAACAAAGTAGGTAACTTGAACATATTTCTGCTCTTGGATTTCCAAGAAAGTAGAAAATAAAACATTGGCCAGAACTGTATCCCTCATGGCCAGGGTCAAGGGAGAGTGAACTTCTTTGCAAACAAAAGGACACTATTCCCTACAGTGAATGTAGCTCATATTTTTTCTGCTCTACACACTACTGGAAGGCAGACAGGACTTAAAGGAAGTCAGATGTCAGGGAGAAGGTTGGCCCCTCCGGGCAGAGCTCATGAGTAAACATCAGCATTGCTGGCCTGGGGACCTGGGGGGCAGGGCAGGCTCAGGTTCTGTCATCAGGTTCACTTACTCTTCTTCACAGCCACGGTGAGGGTGGATGTGCTGCTCAGTCCCTGCTGGTCTCTCACCGTTAAACGGAAGTGGTAGGTACCCACCTGAAGCCCGGTGACAGTGGCTATGGCTTTGTCCACATTCTCCATCTCCACTGCACTGGGGCCTCTGTAAAATGGGGATGTTGTAAACAAAAGGTGAGGCATGAGATCTATGCCCTAGCAAATGCTTCTACTTCTGACTTCTAAAGAGTTCTCGGATAACTCTTTTTTGTTTTGTTTTGTTTTGTTTTTTGAGACACAGTTTCTCTGTGTTGCTTTGGAGTCTGTCCTGGCACTCACTCTGGAGACCAGGCTGGCCTCAAACTCACAGAGATCCACCTGCCTCTGCCTCCCGAGTGCTGGGATGAAAGGCGTGCACCACCAACGATCAGCTGAGATAACTCTTTATTCACACAAGTTCTGTAGCTTGACATGAGGGTCAAAGCTAAAACCTGTTTCAAACAAAATGTACTGGGTTCTGGGAAAATTCTTTTTTCATTTTTAATTGAGATGCCACAGAAATGATCTCTCTTTAGAAAATGGAACCTTAGAAACTGCTCTTTTTTTTTTCTTTTTTCTTTTTTCTTTTTTTCTTTTTAGATCTGGTCTCAGTATATAGACCAGGTTAGTCTTGAACTCATGATGAACTTTATGGTTCAGCTTCCTAAGTGCTGAGATTACAGGTAGGCACAACCATATCCAACCATCCATTTCTTCTTTGAATGAAATTTGGTTAAGTCCTCATCTAGCTTTAAGGGGTCTGTAGAAGAGGAGGGCATGAGGCAGATGATCTGCCATGGAGAGAGGATATATGTCTAGTCATTAAGACCCTAGACTTGATTGTCAGACAGATGCAGTTTTGTGTCTCCATGAAGACTCTTCCAGTCTAGGTAACCTAAACTATTCCGCCTTGCTGGTTTCTTCAAGTCTGAGTTTTTCCACTTTAAAACAGGGATGATCCAGCCCAGCATGGTGGCACATGCCTTCAATCCCAGCACTTGGGAAGTGGAGGACAGTCAGAGGCAAGTGGATCTCTGTGAGTTGAGCATCCCCCGGGTCTACAAAGACAGTTCCAGACCAGTCAGCACTACATAGTAAAACCCCATCTCAAAATAAACAAACAAAAATGAGAATGATTCAGTTCCCTCTTCAGAAGCTGTGTAGTATATTGAGACCCAGTAGGCAAAACAGGAAATGTTATGATATGAATCTCACCTTGAACTCTGCACATCTGTTATACGTAGTGACTGGGATAGGCTGAGTGTCGACTACATATGGCTTTCCCTACATCTCTTTTGCCAGGACACTCACCTCACACCAAGCCAGCCCTGTCCACTTGTTCTGGGCTCCACTTCCCTCCCCTGCCAACCAATGTCCATCTCCCCCAAAACACTACTTCTTTCTGTTTGCTTATTTGTTTGTTTGAGATGGGGGAGGTCTCACTATGTAACTTAGGCTGGCCTTGAACTCAAGAGTTTCCTGCCTCAGCCTCCCAAGTGCAAGGATTGCAAGCATGCAGCACCATGCCTATAATGCAGATTTTCATCAAGAAAGCTTAGTTACTCTTTGCTTAAATCTCGACTCCTCAACAAGCTCGAGCTGCTGTCTAATGTGGTCCTCCAGGGAACGGATGCTGTCACTCAGCAGT
This sequence comes from Cricetulus griseus, assembly GCF_003668045.3. Lineage (NCBI taxonomy): Eukaryota > Metazoa > Chordata > Mammalia > Rodentia > Cricetidae > Cricetulus > Cricetulus griseus. The sequence goes on along the minus strand of NC_048596.1, from coordinate 246,142,375 downwards.
GACCCAGTCTCAGAGCTGGGTGGATACACTACCTGATGGGCTCCCAGTGGTAGCAGACAATGCCATGGTCATCGCTGCTCCTGCTCCCGTCCAGTGTAGCACTCTGCACCGGGAAGAACAACTCCTTATCAGGGCCTGCCACAGCCACCGGAGCCTGGTTGTTTTCTAGAATTGCAGGCATTCAAGAGAAGAAAGAAGAGACGGCAGAAGGGAAGCAGGGATGAGGGGGGAGGAAGAGAAGAAGGAAGGGAGAGGATGGGAAGGAAAGAAGAAGAAAAATGAGAGAAAGTGAGATGGAGGAAAGGAATTATGGGGGAAGTAAAAAGGGAAAGAGAAAAGAAAGAAAGAGTATGGGGGAGAAGAGAAAAGAGGGGAGCGAAATCAGTGTGAATGTAGGCTTGCTCTCTTGTGTCTGCAGCCCCACTCTCTAGCACAGTACCTGCTAAATAGCAAAGGTTGACAATCCTTCAGTTGTGGGCTGGAGAGACAGGGGTTCAATTCCCTGTACCCACATGGTGGCTCACAACAGTCTGTGACACCAGAACGTTCTGATGACTCCTTCTGGCCTTCACAGACATTCATGCAAGCCAAACACCCATGCACATAAAAATAAATATTTTTAAAAGGAAAATATTTCAACTGAATGTTGGAGGCAAGAAAAAGAAGTATTACTCATGGTGTTATTAATATGAACAGCTACTGTTTCTGCTTCAAAAAATAAAAAAAAAAAAAAATAGGCCGGGCATTGGTGGCGCACGCCTTTAGTCCCAGCACTTGGGAGGCAGAGGCAGGAGGATCTCTGTGAGTTCCAGACCAGCCTTGTCTACAGAGCCAGTGCCAGGATAGGCTCCAAAGCTACACAGAGAAACCCTGTCTTGAAAAACCAATAAATAAATAAATAAATAAATAAATAAATAAATAAATATAAAAAATAAAAGCCCACATAGTCCAAGCCAAGAGTCACATCGCCACAGCCATTACCATCAGGATATAGTGTCTTCCCCCACTGTCCTCCTCAATATGCATAGCAGCTTCCTAATTTCCTAAGGGCAAACATATACAACACCCTTAATGAGAGCCCTGCCCCTCTGGGCCATCTCATTCCAGTCCTTGTCCCCACAAACCTAGTCTTTTTTTTCTCCAGTCACATCATTGTTTTTAGTTCTTCAATGCACCCAGGCACCTTTAATCCTGTGGCTTCTGGGCCCCTCTTTTTTTTGTTTGTTTGGTTTTTTTTGTTTTTTGTTTTTTCAGAGCCAAATGCTTGTTTTATTGATTTCCTGAGTGGGGCAAGGTAGGGTGGTAGAGAGGGTTAGAAAAGGTTTGTTTCCAGCTTCAAAGGACACTCATTCCCAAACAGACCTTCATCCTGACTACAGCGTGAACAGACACTGTTCCTTCTGCTTTCAGGACACTTGAATTTAAGATGCTGTGGACAGAATGCCTCTCTCTGAAATGCAGTGCACCCATCTGGACAGATGGGCACTCCATGGGCTTTAGTTCACAGGAGAAAGGGACTGGCACTTTAGCTTCAAAAACAAATTTACAATAAAAAAAAAAAAAAAAAAAAAAAAAAAACGCTACTTGTTTGACTTGTGGCAGGACTGGTTACTAAGGGACCATTCAGCAATAATGTTCTTGAATATCTATAGCGAATGAAAATACATTTAACCAAGAGACTGCTGATCCTAAGAACTGTGACATTTGTGAGTAAGGAAGGAATTCTAAGTCTGGATGTCAAATTCAGAGCAAAGTATCACTAATTTCACATTGCAATATCTATAAATAAAATACATGGATCAGATAAGAATTATATGAATAATGTTAAATAGAAAGTGCATATAGAACTCAGAAATACCTTTTCCACTAATTTTGTCACTTATTCTAGTTCAGTAAAATGCTCACAAGGAATAACCTCTTAAGGCAGAAGCCTGGTTATAACATTGCCGTTCAGAGCTTCATGATAGCAAATGCATGGATATTGATCAATTTCCCTGCTTTAGACTGATACTCATCTTGAAGCAGGTTATTTTGTAAGATGGAACATCCATTTATACCTTGAGAAGTCAAGGCAGAAAGTCCAACTACAGGTCAGAGGGTTCACCAGAGCATCTAGACAGAGGTCTGTTTGCAGTGTTTGGTGTCCAGAACCTTTTTTCCATACATGGCACAGATGCCTTTTTTGTAGGCACAGCCTTGACAGTAATGAGAACCGGGCTGGTGTTCAGAGCTTTTACAAATTCTGCAAGCGGAGAACTTATTCTTTCCATATGGATCAAAGCTTGCTTTTTTTCGAAGTCAAGGCTTTGTTTTCATTCAGCTTCCTTCCACCACTTTCTGTGGTGTCCCGTACACCATCTTTCCACGTATCTGGAGTGTTAACTGTGCCGAGCTTCTTTTCACATTTTTTGCACACCATCCTTCCACGAACCGTCTCCTCCAAAAAACCTGGGCCCCTCTTTTTAAACATCTTTCCTCTGGCCTTCCACTCCCCATCCTTCTCCTCCTGATCACATGCCATGGGTGTGTCAACTGGGACTCCAGTAAAAGCTAGTTACCGACCGAAGTGCTTTGAGGGTGCTCCTTATGTGGTCATCCTTCCTTCCTGGGAAAAGCACTTGCCACAGCCCTGGAAGGGCACCGGCCAGGCCCATCTTTAATTGCATATCCCTAGGGTCTAACTCAGAGCACCTTTTACATCTTAACTGAATTAGTTAGTGAAAAAAATAAATCAGTTGTCTTTCAGAAAGCTGAGCCCAATGCCACCATCAGGCTACCAGGTGATGGATGTGGAGACAGCGTGCCTTCTAAAGAGAAGTTTTGAAGCCAAGACCATCATAAGCTGGTCTGGCTGGCTACCTGTGAGTCTCCTGAAAGCTACAGATAGCAGAGCCCTGGGTTTTTGTAAGACTAGTAAGGGAGTGGAGACTGGGTCAACCCCCAAGTGTCTGCTGCATCTGGTGTCAGGCCACACAGTCAGCCTGTTTCCCTCAAGATACCCTAGAACTATGCCAAGCTGATTGTGACAGGCACATGAGTTATGATATGGCAAATCAGAGACACACGTGGTGCTGATAGCAACTCTCGTTTTGTCTTTTGTTTTATGGTTTCGAGGCATGTGACAAGATTCAGAACCTCGAAAAAAAAATTGATTTTAAACCATGGCACATCAGCTCTCATGTCCCTGATTTCCTGCCAGCTCAGGAATCTCAGGATGCTACCACCAAGTTAGACACATCTGAAGCTCAAGAGTCTAGTTATCATTTCTGCTTTCATCTCTGGGGTTCAATCTCGTTTGTGTCTCACCTACCAGCCTGGACAATCACAGCCACCATAGCAGTGGATTGCTGTCCTGAGGAATCCGTCACCATCAGCTGAAACATGTACTCTCCTTCTTGCATCTCAGACAAGTGGAGGTATGGGGTCTGTGCTCCCTACAAAAGAGCAAATGTGAAAAGGAAATACAAGGGAGATCAACTTAGAGAAGTTCAAGGAAACAGTGTGCCATGACAGATGCTACTGGTTTCATGTAAAGCAGAGATCCTGCTTGAAAACAAGCTATGTGCAATAGTGTAGGCCTAACACACCAGTTACTTGGTGTCCTAATTAGACATTTTTTTTTCAACTTGACACAAGTCAGGATCATCTGGGAAGAGGGAGCTTCCTGCCCTGACTTCCCTTGATAATGGATTGCAACCAACTTTTCCTCCCCCATGTTACCTTTCGTCATGGTCTTTATCACAGCAACAGAAAGCAAACAAAAACTCTTGGGAAGCTGAAGCAAGAAGATGGCAAATTCAAGGCCTGCCAGGGATACAGAGCAAGTTCAAGGTCAATCTGTTTAGGAAGACCCTAGCTCACTTTAAAAATATAAAAAGAAATAGGGATATTACTCAATGCGTGGAGTGCTTACCTAGTGTATATGAGGTGCTAGGCAGTGTATGGAAAAATTAAAAGAAGCAAGGAAGGATCAGGGTGTAGGGTGCATGCCTTTAATTTCAGCACCGCAGAGGCAGAGGTAGGCAGATATCTGTGAGTTTGTTGCCAGCCTAGTCTACATAGCAAGCTCCAGGCCAGCCTGGACTATGGAGTGAGACCCCATCTCAAAAAGGGGAAGGAAGGAAAAAATGGGGGAGAGTAGGAGGGAAGTAGAAAAATAAACACAGGTGCCAATCCAAGAAAATATAATTTTGAGTCTGTTGTGTATCCTCACAGCATTGAAGGAAACCTCTGTAACACAATAATACAGCAGTGTTAGAACAGGGTCCAAGAATGGAGGTGTAAGGAGATTTCTTGTGAGAAAACTCCAAGAAACCAAGACAAGAGTCTTGTTACCTCAGTTTCTTCAAAAACATGGAATTGTTCTTAGATTATGCTTTTGTGCCCCTCCGATATGTAGTCGATAGGAGTGAGTTTACTTGAGATTATTTATTACAGTTGAGTATTATTATTTGTTTGTATGTCCATATGGATAAACATGTTTTTGCCATGAACAGCTTGCTTGCTATGTTCAGCTTGCCCTGTGATTGAACACCTTGCTCATGTCACTCCTGTTAACCCTCAGAGTATAAACTGTCTGATGCTCTGAAAAACATTGGCTATTTGAATGAGACTTTAGACTCCATTCTCCCAGGTCCCACCACTTCTAGATTGGTAAACACAGCAGTATCTGTTATGGTGTTTCAGTAAATTGGGCATACAGAATAATAACTGCTTTTCTAGTAATGTAATTAGGTTAGTTGCTTCTAATCTTTCTCCCGAGACCAAATAAAATATTGATCTAACAAACACTGAGTCCATTTTTTTCCCCAACTGACCTCATGATCTAGTTGAAACAACAGGATTGACTGCATGGTTGCTGTTCTGTCCTGACCTGGGAATGTGACAGCAAGGGATGTAAACTTAGGGGAGACATGTGAGGTTAGGTGCTCTTCCAACTACTTCTTAGTCTGAGAAATTTATAAAATAGATTTCCTGATTTAACAACCTCCCTAAACCAAGAATAGATGAATGAATGAATGAATGAATGAATGATACATAAATATTAGATAATTTAGACAGATGGATGGAAAGAAAGAAAGAAACATAGATAGATAGATAGATAGATAGATAGATAGATAGATAGATAGATAGATAGATAGATAGAATAAAAGTCTGCAGGCAGGATAGAGGACTTGCCTGCATGACCATCTCTTTGCTCTCACCGCCAGGGCCTGGGGACCACTCATAGAGGACAATCTGATGATCATCGCTGCTCTGGTTTCCATTCAGAGTGATGGTGTTTTGGGGCAAAGTTATGGTCTGATTTGGTCCTGCATTGGCAACAGGAGGGTAGTCCACAGCACCATGGATAATGAGGGTTGCCATGGTGGAGTTAGTAGCGCCATCTGAGTCTGTGATGGTCAACCTGTAAAGAGAAAAGGAAGCTCTTACATCCAAGATTGTGCCATGCCAGAAAACAAATGATCACCTTAGCCTGCTAAGACTAACCATTCTCAGAAAAAGGTGAAAATCAAAACCTGAGGATGAGGCTAAGAAAGGCATACAAGTCAGGGGATATTTTTCTTTGCTTCTGTTGTCATGGACTCATTTAATTTTGAGTCATAATATGTTCCCATATTAAGGCTTAGCTTTTATGAATTTACTATTCTTTGAGATGCTAAGGGGAGAATGTGCCCACGCCAGAAGCTTCTCTAGACAACTTAACTCATCCTAAGAGCATCACTAGACATCCATCTCCAACAATTCATCTTAAGAGCATCACTAGACATCCGTCTCCAACAATTCAACCTAAGAGCATCACTACACACACCTCTCCAATAACTTATGCTAAGAGTGTTACCAGGAGCCACTCCTGCCTTCAATCTTGAGCATTTACTGACGAAACCACTTGTGAATTTCAGCTAGAAAGCCCTCAATTTCTAAATTCGTTTCTAGAGGATTTTCTACAATCATGCTTTCAGGACACTCTTTGCAAAGCATTTTAAGATTAAGCATTTTCAAATACATACAGATGCTCAACATACACACACCAAAAAAGAAAAGAAGGAAAGAAGGGAGGGAGGGAGGGAAAGAGGGAAGGAGGAAGGAAGGAAGGAAAGAAGGAATGAAGGAAGGAAGGAAGGAAGGAAGGAAGGAAGGAAGGAAGAGAAAGCTGCCCAGGCCCTCCTGTACTGAAAGTCCCAAGTACAATGCAATCTCCACTAGCTCATTTCACCCTTGGAGGAGGCAGGGAGTGGGGTGGAAGGTCTGGGAGCTGCATAAATAGGAAGAGAGAAGAACAACAGCTCAGAGTAAAGTGTGTCAGAATCATCTGCTTTTTCTGGGCTTCCTTTCATACTGTCCCACAGACTCCACACAGACAGGGGCCAAACTCCAGCTCAACCCTGACCACAAATAAAGCCCCTGGGGTCTTTCCCGTCAGAACTTTAACCCAAGTAAGGAAAAAGGAGATGGGTTTAAAGTAGCATGTGAATAAAAAATATACTTAAATACCATACTGTTCAAGTGCTCGTTTTTTTTAGGTCATGGATATAGAGGAAATATTTCATTTCCTCTGCTAGGTATTACATTGTTTTTATTTTTATAGAAAGTATCATTTTCAAAAAACAGTCAAAAGAGAAGTCCTGGGAAAACACAACACAGGTGGAACCCACTTGCCTAAAAGTGTAGTTACCAGGATCTAGGTTCAACAAGCGTAAGATTGGGGCATCAGCCGGAAACACCTCTCCTAGGACGGGTCCGTCGACTTCTTCCCAGTGGTAACTCACTATTTTAGTGTCATCTGTGCTTTCTACAAAGATGAAGAAAACGACATCCAGAATGGGTTACAAGAATAGTGAGGTGAAAATGTTACAACTTTTTGAAAACACAAATGTTTAGTAGAAATATACATCTGCGCAAATCTCAGTGATATACATTATGCATTGCTGCCATCTCCCAGTCCCTAAATGGTCTGCACTAGTTTTCTAGACTTGCATAGGCTTGAGCAGGACTGTTCTAACTGGCTGGATATTTAAAAAGCAGAGTGACAGGTTCTGTAGCACAGAATGCAGTGCCTTGACGTTCAGCTCCTCCTTGTCTTGGCGACTGGTGACATTCTACCGACAGCTTCACCTAGATATCTGAACTAACAGGTTCTTGAACGTGTTAGGAGCTGATTATCTACAATTTACAAAACCCCTTTACCATATGCATGATGAAGACATAAGCCCATATTATCCCACTTAAAAAAGCAAACCAGGGTGGGACTGAGAAGATGAGTCTGCAGTTAAAGGCACCTGCCACTGTGGTTGACAACCTGAGTTTAGTCCCTGGGACCCACAAGGTGGAATGAGAGAACTGATTATCAAAAGTTGTTCTCTGAGCAATATATATATATGAGCAAGCAGAAGGCTGGGACTGTAGTTCAGTGGTACAGTGTTTAACTATCACGCATGTGAAGCTCTGAGTTTGATTCCCCAGTAGTAGAAGTGGGGAGGGATGGTTTGGCATGGTAGTTCACAAGCATTCAAGAGACTAAGTCAAATAGTATCTCCATGAGTTCAAGGCCAGACTGAGATACATAGGTACATAGTGAAACTTTGTCTCATAAAAACAAACAAACAAACAAACAAACAACAAAACAAGCAGGGCTGGAGGATACAGCTCAGTGACATAATGTTTTCCTAGCATCCACAAAGTTCTGGGTTCAATCTCCATATCACAAAAATAAACAAATTAATAAAAGACAGCAACAATGTGAATCAGGTAGAACTATATACTTCTAGACCTAGAAGGAAGCAAGCTTTTTATCAACTTTATCTAAGGAAATAAGTTTATGTAGCCAACTAATTAATAATCCTGTATGGTTTTTATAACTTAGCTTTTCTGAATCAAAAGGTTTTTAAAAATTCAGTCCTTTTCTCATATAATTATTTCCATTTAAAGTGTTCTCTGTCTGCTAGGCATGGAGGCTCACAATCCTATAACCCCAACATTTGGGAAAGGGGTTGAAAGCATTACGGGGCCAAGGTCAACCTTAAGTACATATCCGACCCTAAAGAATATTGTATTTGTTTGTCTGATGTTTGTTTGCTTTAGACAGTGTTTCATGTATCCCAGGCTGTCCTGGAACACCCTAAGTAGCAGAAGATGACTTTTGAATTCCCTGTCCTCCTGCCTTTGCCATCCAAATGCGAGGATTACAGGTATGTTACTACTCCCAGCTGGAAGCTGAAGAGCCTAAAACAAGAAGCTAAAAGAGACAGTGATTCATTGAGATTTAACAAGTTTTCTTGGCCTCAACACAGAGTACTCAATCTGACAGTACAAGCAAACAGACACCACCCAAACATGGAGGATACACACGGCTGCCATCGATGAGGGCTGAGGTTAAAGGCACAGTGAGTTCCTGTATCTGTGGAGAAACAACTGCCACAGGTGGCTGGTTGACTCTTGCAGCTGTGGGACAGAAAAACAGACAGCAACTAAGCCAACTTCACACACACCAGTCACACACAAACAAAGGCTTCCTTTCTGAAAGCTTATTCTGAACATCCTGTAGAGGTTTTCATCCCCCTGGGTCTCCACTGTAGAAAACTAAACTTTTAAACCCCACCTGTGTATTTTGAGTTTGTCTGTCAATTTACCTATCTATAGATAATCCCAGGCTCAAGACATGGAATGTATACGGTGATTACAGAAAAGGAAGACTAGATTGCAGGACCTTGAACTCGTGCTCCTGTCTATTCCTCCCAAGTGCTAGGATTACAGGGTGAACACAGGTATATTCAGTGTTGGGTAAGCATTCTAACAACTAAACGACATCACCAGACTATGAATTGGATCCTAAATCTTTGAGTGAAGGTGCCCACCACCATCACTAGATTTCAGCTATAATAAGTAGACTGTGGGAAAGGTAGAGCTGCTGGCCCCAGGAGAGATGCTAGGAGGTGGTGTTGCTTCAAAATTAATGATGCAGGCCAGTGGCTCAGCTGAGCTTATGGGTAAGTGGAAGCTGGAGGCCAGGATATAGAGCAGGGTGTGCCCACCAGGACCAAATGTCACCTCCTCTAATTCACATGAATAACTGCATTGTGGCCCTGGGTGGACTTGATAGTCCATGACACAAGTGTGCCCTGATCCTTTAGAGGCACAGATGAACACGTTTGAAATATCCATGCTCCTACATGAAAGTTAGATCATGAAGAAAGAAGGTGGGCAGAGTTAAGTGTTGAACAGAGAGGGCCAAGGCAGTTTGTCATCATTCAAGAACAGCAAGCGGTTGCCTTGTATACTTGAGTAGCATGTCAAGCAAATGCTAGAGTTATATAAAAAGCAAAAGAAAACAAAAACAAAAAAGACTAAACATAGTCCTTGCATGTTTTCTTTACAATGGTGCCTGAGATGGTTTGAATGAGAATGGCTCCCAAATGCTCATATATTTAGTCACCAGGGAGTGGAACTGTTGAGAGGATCAGGAGGTATGGCCTTGTTGGAGGAGGTTCTCACAGGGGTGGGCTTTGATGGTTCAAATGCCAAGACCAAGCCCATCCCCATCCTCCTCTCTCTCTCCCTCTCCCTTTTTCTCCCTCTCCCCCTTCCTCTCTCCTCACTCTCATTGCCTGCCTGTGGATCAAGATGTAAAGTTTTTAGCTACTCCTCCAGCATATGTCTGCCTGCACGCTGCCATGCTCCCTATCATAATGATAATGACCTAACCCTCTGAAACTGTAAGCTAACCCCCAGTTAAATGTTTTCCTTTATAAGAGTTGCTGAGGCCATAGAGTCTCTTCATGGCAACAGAACTCTAAGATAGTGATTAAGGTAAAAATAGGCGCACATATATTAAACATAGTCAGGTCTAAACTCCAAAAGGTAATCCAAATATCCAGAGAAGAGCTCAGCTCGACTACAGGAGGATTTCTGGTGGTTAGGTAAAAGCCAGCATTCCTCAGGAACTACAGGAGGAACATATGGCTACCCTGTGGCGGCATAGCAAAGCCTATGCTGACTTCCGGGCTCCCTCAGTATCACAAGAACCTTTTACAAAGTCCATGGTAGCATCCAGCCTTTCTCACCTCCTTCCCTTCCCTAAACTCCCTTCATCTCACTGGATTCCCTCACCCCAGCTACTCTGTCTCCTTATAACCTTGGTATTTTTGCTATGTTTCTCTATGCTGCGCCTGCTTCTCTTACTGTTTTCTCTATTCTTTGTCCATTGTTATTCTCTCCTCTCACAGATAGGCCCTGTCCATGCCCAGTCAGTGGGCCATGTTCAGTCTACTTTCTCTGCTCTGGACTCTTCCAGGTGCCTCTGACTGTTCTTTCCCTCACCCGTATCTTCCCTTTAACCATAGCGTGGAGCAGTCATGTCATCAGTTTATACAACCATGGCATCCAAGTGCCAGAACATGAGGCTAGCACAGCAAAGAGACCATTCTCAGGGCTGGAGAAATGGCTCAGAGGTTAAGAGCACTGACTGCTCTTCCAGAGGTCCACATGGTGGCTCACAACCATCTATAATGAGATCTGGTGTTCTCTTCTGGCATGCAGACAGACATGGAGACAGGATGTTGTATTCATAATAAATAAATCTTTAAAAAAAAAAAAAGAGTCCATTCTCCCAACGGTGTCCCAACTGACTCACCTGGCATAACAGTGACATTGACATATCCTTCTCCAAATGCATTCTCACTAGAAACAGTCACTCTGAAGGTATAGAGTCCTACAGACAACTGCAATGTAAAAACAGACATAAGGGTTAGCATCCGAAGACACTGGATTCTGCCTTCTAGAACAGTGTCCCAAAGACTTGTGGGGGGGGGGGCTCATTTCAGTCTGTCTACAAATGTGAGAGCTGCACTCTATAGGATAATAAGTCACCTACATAGGCCGTTTGCTTAGTTACAGATGCCACAGGTCTTATAACAGCCAAAGACAGCTGCTCTTGGGTGAGTGTGTATGAAATTATGCTGTGTTTTGGGTTTGGTAGTCAGTGCTCAGTGGTGAAAGTGAGTCCAGGGCCTCACATATGCTCAGCAAGGATCCTACACTGATCTGCACCCCAGTCTGGAATCACACATTTCTAACATACAAGTTTACAGAGTCACTGGCCGAGGTCTGGGTGCCACGCTTTGAAAAACACCTTAGTCTCACCACAGTGATGTGAGCTAGTAAGGTCCTGGGATTGGTACAGCCTTGCAGGAAGATATTCACCTCAAAAGAAACCAGGCCCCTGGATACTAAGTCAGTGTGTTCTCCTTAGAGCTAAGGAAGTGGCATGTGTCTCTATGTGTGGAGTGATATTTGTCAATCTAAGCAACTTGTCAGCTAGAACAGAACTACTGGAAACTCATAGAGCATGCCTGGTGGACACCTGAGATATCTTTAACACTGGAAAGACTGTAAGAATTAGAAGCCAGACTTTGAATCCACTACACAGTGTGGGCTTCCAAGCCTCTTTCTCCTGAGCAGATGATATGCCAAGGGTTTCAAATGAAGAAAAGCTACTGAATGTCTCATTCAACCATTCATCTGTCTGGTTGAGATTTATTTAATTATAACTTTCTGATTTTTTTTTCAGATAGGAGATCTGATTGTGTTGCCCAACCTGGCCTTGAACTTCTGGGATCAAACTATCTTCTTGCCTTAGTTTCCCAAATAACTGAGACTGCATGCACATGCCAAAGTGTCTGGCTTCTTTATTTGTTTTAATCCTAAGAGAGAATTTGGGGTTCAACAGCAAGGATGTTGCTAACTGGATTCTGAGGTGCACAACCTGCCTCATTACTTACTTGAGAGAGGTGAAGAATCGGCTTGTTTTCTTGTGTGATTTTACCTTGAAAGTCTACAGGGTGGCTCATTAAACTCCATTCATAGCTGTAAGTTGAGTCTGGGAACAAATCAGAAACAAGAATGCTTATCGATTCCAAGATAACCCTAAGGAGGAGAGAGCCTTAAGCCAACAGTACCAATTTCCTGAGATACACAGAGGTCTGCTTTCAACCCTCATCCCAGTAAGGAATCACAAGGCCTCTGTGTCTTTGCAACTAAAACATACACACACACATACACACACACACACACACACACACACACACACACACACACACACACACAGTTATTATGCAAGTATACAAATGATAGAAAATAGAGACTAAAAATTAAACCTCCACAATCTCACTGTTAACATTTGAAAACATTTCTTCTAGGCTATTTCCAACACCTCATTATCCATATGATACTATGATACCTTTTATTTTTTTAATAGACAGGCTCTATGTAGCTCTGGCTAGCCTGGAATATAGACCCAAGACCAAGGTGTTTTCCAACTCACAGAGATCTCAGTTGTCTCTACTTCCCTAGTGCTGAGATTAAAGGCATGCAAACTCATACCTAAACGGTATAATCCCCTGTATCTTTTCCCCTTTTGATGAAAAGTAAGGGTTTGTTAAGACACAAGTTACTTAAACATCTCTCTCTTGAGCTAAAGCTGTCTGAAGCTTTAGATAGCAGTGTAGTACCTCATCTCATCTTAAAGGACTGAGATGCAAATGATAGGCATGGCTGTCTCTGATTATGAAACTTTGACCCATGTGATCTAGATGAGAACCAAATACTTTAAGAATGGTCTAATTAAGGAAGAGTGCAGTGATAGGCTGTAGGAACGGCCCAAATGCTCAGGAATAGTGGGGCACTGGGTAAGGAGAAGAGAAGAATTGTCAACTTGGCATTACACTTAAATTTATGAGTGTGTATTTTATGCGTGTATGCATGTATGTATGTATGTGCACGTGTGATGTGTGTGTGTTTCTGTGTGTGTGTGATGTGTGTGATCCATGGCATATGTGTAGAGGTCAGAAGACAGCCTCAAGTGTTGATCCTCTACTTCCAACTTGTTTGAGATGGGATCACTGGACATTCCCCACTGTACAGGCCAGGCTACTTAGCCTAGCTCTGCTTCCCATCTTGCCACAGAGTGCTGGAATTATAGGCATGCTACCACATTGTAGGGGATGCTGTAGCCATGCCTGCTTGCAGGGGCTGGCTACAGCATCCCCTACACCACATCTGACTTTCCATCAAATCTAGGGATCTGAACACAGGTTCTCATGCTTGTGTGGCAGGTACTTTGTCCACGGCACCTCCCTAGCCACTGGACATTTTTTTTGAGCAGCTGATCTGGAGTACTGTGAGAACTACTCAGTTGTGTTTCTAATACTACAGCATCCGCAAGCAAGCCTCCTAGTACATATCAACCCCTCTCCTCACAATGGGATCTTCCTGACCTCCGTGGGTTGTCCCAGATCAGGATCTTGCATGTGGCAACCCCTCCTCTCTGGTATCGTATTGAGATCTTCCAATCTGACCAGTTAATGATGATGCACTATACTGAATTTCCTAGACACCTACTGCATTTTGCTATCGCAGTAAACTTCAGCCATTTCCTACTGTGGAATGTTGTGGGAAGGATACATCAAGCCTATTATCTGTGGAGACCTGGGAGAGAATACCTGAGTCCCACCAGTCCCCGAGTTACCCAAGAATGTCAAACTCTCACCTGCAGGGGGCGCTGGCTCAACAGAGGCCTTTAGTTCAGTTTCACTGTCTGGTAAGGTTATCACAAGGTTATCTCCAGCAGACACTGCAAGCTCCTTTACTAGAAGTTGATTAGAAACAGTGCGTGCCATTATGTAATACAATGTCTCCATAACATACCTGTTCTTAGAATGATCATTCCTTATATAATTTTATATAAGGCACCCCACCCCAGGCTAGTGCCCTATGTTATGCTGCAAGGTAGACTGCAAATTTAAAACCTCCTACATGAGTGGCACTGTGAAGAAAATAATCATTCAAAATGAGCCATGTGTGGGTGGTAGTTTACCAACAGGTGGAGGACTGCCGACTCAGTTTGTTTTCTCTGTTGCTACCTGCTTTGCCTGACCCCCTGGTGAACGGTCCTTACTTACAAATAGGTCAAGAGTGCTCTAGGTCATTAGCCATACTGCTCAGATCTGGGAGTGCCTCATAAATGGTTGCTAATAGCTTTGCTCTTGGAGCCTTTCCAACAGGAAATCCAGGCAAGCTCCGTATGAAAAGGTAATTTAACTCCAGCAGCAGGGACATTAACTCTCATCAAAAGCATTTTCCTGCTAATGCAACAAAGCTCATTTACTGTACCACCTGAATGACACTGACATAGTCCTATAGTCCTTGTCTTGATTGGGCACTAGTTTCACTGTCATCCGTATTTAGTTCAGAATAGCCTATTTGAGTTGAGTTTTCTGGGACCTTAGCCTCCAAAACCAAGCTTAGGAAGAGCTGAGAAAGGCTGTGTCATTCTCAAAGACACCCCAATATTCCCATATCACCATTAGCACCCAGGGATCCAATCCCAGGGCAGCTTCTCACAGCTTCTCTTTCACTACAACCCTCTCCTCACTCAAGTTCAGGATCAAAGAGAGTAAGAGTGAGGGTGGAGAAGCATTAGGGAATCAAAATTGAGTAGTACTGGTTCAGGGGCCACCTGGGATCAGGCCTCAAATGTAGCTGAACTTTATAGAGGTAATAGTGCTATTATCATTATTATTATTATTATTATTATTATTATTATTATTATTATTGACAGAATCTTATGAAGCCCAGGCTGGTCTCTTACTCCCTATGTAGTCAGGGTTAATCTTGAACTCCTGATCCTCCTGTTTCCATTTCCCAAGGGCTAGGATGACAGATTTGCACCCCCACACTCACCTACAGTTCAGTCTTTGAACCAGGCTGTAGCTACAGCCACCCTCATATTCCAGTAGACATTGGAAACATTAACCCCCATTGACATTCTGGACATTTGATCTTGTTTTAGTTTTTATTTAATTTTCTTGTTGCTATATCAAAAGCCCTGATGGAAGGGAGTGTTTATTTTGGCTCACAGTATGAGGGTACAGTCCATCAAGGCAGGGAAGGCAAGGTAATGGAAAGGCAAGGCAGCTGATCACACTGTCTCCACACTAAGCAAGCAGAGAGAGATGAACCCGATGCTTAGCTCACCTTTTCCTTTTCATATCATCCAGTGGAAAGGTGCTGCTCAGGGTAAGGTCTTCTCACCTCAGTGAACCTAGACTAGATAATCCTTCCCATCCTAGACTCCTCTCTTGTCCTCTCCACCCACAAAACCAGTTCTAGCCAATTGATCTCCTGGTTCTACCAAAATGTTGTGTAAGTCTTGTCCTGTCTTCCACACATGATGGTGTCAAGGTGCAGAGAGCAAGCAATCTCAAGACTAGTGATTTCCCATGGGGAGAAGCCTTAGAATCTACAGAACATTGCAGGTCCTTCTGACCTGTCTCTCCTGCTCCCAGCACCAGGACAGGCTTTCTGCAGGTCCCTGTCTTCCCATTGAAGACACCTCCAAAGAACACAGCTGCCTTGTTTTCTTGCTGAAAGTTCATTAACCAGAAATACACAACACTCCCTCCTATTAGAACACATGTTGCTGGCTCGCCCTAACTTGCCAGTCCCTCCTCCAGAAAGGCTTCCTGGCACTCCTGGTAGGGCAAGTAATCTTCCTCCACTGCCACAGCATCCTCTCACAGCATTTTCCATAGATTATCAGAGCCATCTACCCACCTGTCAGTTCCCTCTCCTGCTTTATAGAGCCACAGAGGGAAAAGACAGAACACCAGTCATCTTTTACTCTGGTTACAGAGCATGGTGTCTGCTATGTGTCGGTCTCAAGACGGGGCCAAAGGGAGGAATAAACCTGTCACTGCTAGATTCTACCTCTGTTGTAAAGGTCTCCTCATTGTATTTTTCCA
Organism: Cricetulus griseus; assembly: GCF_003668045.3. Classification (NCBI taxonomy): domain Eukaryota; kingdom Metazoa; phylum Chordata; class Mammalia; order Rodentia; family Cricetidae; genus Cricetulus; species Cricetulus griseus. The sequence goes on along the minus strand of NC_048596.1, from coordinate 246,126,578 downwards.
AAGTTACCTGTCCTTGAAGAAGTAGTAGGTGACACAGGCCACGCAGGTGGGGTCAGCCCAGGGAGAACTGTACTGGTGGCAAATGTTGAGGTGCTGTGTTCTGTGCTTCGTGGAGTGACTGTAAGAATGGAGCTTTTCTCCACCATGGCTGGGCTGGACTCCAGGCTGGCAGGGGGAGGAGTATGGGAAGGTGTTAGAACCTGTGGGATAAATTAACAAGGGTATATTGTTACAAAAAAAAATGTTCATTTTGATGGGACAACACAAATATGGGCAATGGATTGTTTGTGCTGAACCTCTCCAAATTCATGCACTGAATCACACCCCCATGGGGTGGCTGTTAGGTGAGGGGGAGGCAGAGTATGTGCTCAGGTCATGGTGAATCCTCATGAATAGAATCAGTGTCTTCCTTACAAGGCAGAGCTCAGTGGTGGTACAGGCTCCTTATCAGAGCCTCAACAGGCTGAGGCAGTAGGATTGCTGGTTTTGAGGTGAACTTCAGCTATACAGCAAGACCTGGTCTCAAGGAAAGAGAAAATGAGGCCAGGGAAGGAGGGGGGAGGGGGAAGGGGACAAAAAGAGAAGAAGCAAGAGAATAAAGTAGAAGGAAGCAAGGAGGAAGGGGAAGGGTGAGAGGAAGGGCTGACTGACCTGCCCTTCCCCCTCCACAAGGCTGATCTTGGTTGGTTTTCTATAGATAGTCTATTCAACGGTGCTGTGGCATGAATAATGCTGCTATGTAACAGGCTTTGCATGGAGAGATGCATGTATTCCTCTTACGTGCACGCTAGAAGTGCAACTGCTGGATCACATGCTGGGGCGATGGTGTGAATTATTGCTGAAGAGCTGGGGAGCAGCAAGCCAATTACCCAAGGCTTCTGCAACCCTGTGCACTCCAACGGCCATGTATGGGCACTGCGGCTTCTCTACTAATACTTCCTAGTTCTGGTTCTGCTGCTGCTGCTGCTAAGACTCAGGGCTAGGGACCTTGGGCTACTCTCCACCCCAGTCCTGTTTTTATTTTTTGGTATTTTATTCTAGCCATCCTAGTAATACTATATTTTGGGTTCAACTTCTTTTGCATGTTTTATTTATTCCGAGGGCTGGGATTACAGGCACGCACCACCACTCATCCTTTACTGATTTTTAGATCAGGTTATTTTCTTATTATTGAGTTGAAAGACTTATTCACATTTCTGCATATAATGTTATAACATGATTCACAAATATTTTACTCCATTCTATGGATTGTCTTCTCTTTCTTGATGTTGTTATTTGGGATGCAAAAGTATTTAGTTCTGATGAAGTCAAATTTATCCTTTTTTAAATTTTTACTGTTTTTGTTTGTTTGTTTGTTTGCTTGCTTGTACAGGGTTCTCTAAGTAGCACTAGCTGTCCTGAAATTCATAATGTAGACTAGGCTGGTCTCAAACCCATGGAGATCCTCCTGCCTCTGCCTCCTGAGTTCTGGGATTAAAGATGCACAGTATCCTTTTTCCCAAAATTTGATGACCTATACAAAAAAAATAATTCTCTAAACCTAGTTACCAAGGCTTACTATTGTTTTAACTCTTGTCATCTGGGTCTTTGGCACACTTTGAGTTCTATATATATATAATGTAATATAAGAAAGCTACAACTTATTCTTGTGCCTGTATTATTGGGCTTTGAAAATGATACCCCAAACCAAATGCTTCAAAAGCCAAGTTTTCCTTTGGCTTTCTCCTGTGATCATTCTCCCCCAAAGCATGCCACAGAAGCTAGAAGTCCTTTTTCCCCGATATGTCACAAATCTTACACACTATTTTCCTTTTAAAATTCTTCAAGGAGCTAGGGAAGAGCTCCGTTATCTGGCATGGTCAAGGCCCTGAGTTGTAGCTAAACATAGCATAAACCAGGAGAACCCACAGTCCCAGTGCTCAGGAGGTAGAGGTAGTAGGTAGATTTACCTAAATCTCTGCGAGTTCACAGCCAGAGACCCTGCCTTCAAATAATTAGATAAATAAAATAAAAATAGGAATTCTGAAAGTCCCCCATGTCCTCCAATCGCTTCTTTCTGTCTACCTTCAGATCACTGTCAAGCTCCAGATTCTTAATCCTCTTCAAGTCCAGCGGTCTCTCAACCACGTAGCCGTTGAGATCTCCAGCGGTTCTGTTCCCACAGGATTTCATTCCAGTAAAATTCAGGTCTTCTCCCTGCTTTTGCCATCTCTACTCTCCCAGTGACTCTTGCCCCTCCCCCACTCCCTCCCTGCACACTTTTTAAAGTGTTGGGAGATTCATCCCAAGGTCCTGTGATCAAATGTTCTACCACTGAGTCATACCCCTATTGGGTTTTCGTTCTTTCTTTTTTGTCATTGAATCTCATTGGATGGCCTTGACCTCCTCCAGTCATGGTCCTCTTGCCTCTGCCTCCCGGGTAGTTGAGACTACTTAGGAATAAGACCCTCGTTTTTTTTGTTTTTTGTTTTTTGTTTTTGTTGTTGTTGTTGTTTGTTTTTTGTTTTTTTTCCACCAGGGTTTTTCATGGAAGGTCTGTGGTTCTTCCTACCCATCAGCTTCACCATGTCTCTGGTACCTTTCTAGTCTCCCAGTTAACTGGTAAAAGTTCCCGTCTAAGTCTCTCTCTCTCTCTCTCTCTCTCTCTCTCTCTCTCTCTCTCTCTCTCTCTCTCTCTCTCTCTCTCTCTCTCTCTCTCTCTCTCTCTCTTTCTCTCTCGTGTGTGCGTGCACACGCGGGTGCGCATGCGCGCGCGCGTATATGCTGGTTGCAGGGCCTTCTATGAAGTCTTCGTTAACATCAATTAGCCAAAGAGAATCTCTAGAGAGAGGGGCTCTTAGGTAGATGGTAGATGACCTAGGAAGGGGAAGCTCTATGTTAATTTCAAACTGCTTGCTTAGGCAAGCGCCACAAAAGAAAGCTGTCTGTTTTCGGTTAGGTTCCGATAGACATTCATCCTCGGGTTTCTCGAGCCTGAAGGAATCTGGCGGAGTTTAGCCATGTGCCCCTTCCCTTGTCCACCCCAGCACATCTCGAGCACACCCACCTCTTTTCCAGAGCTGTTGCTCAGTTGTTCTTGGAGCTGTATAGTTCCTCTCTCTGTCCCCTCTGCTGCAGGAAGTGCAGTCACAGAGGCGACCCACACACTGCTCTCTGCAGAATGCAGGGGCGTAGGGGACCAAGTGGACTCATTCAGGGCCTCCAGCTGCTGCTGGTCCAGTGGCTCAGGTGTGAGGTCCTGCAGCTTCTCTGTAGAAATAGCTGAGCTGTCTCCTGCAGCCGAGACATTGGAACCTCCCTCGCTGCCGGGCAGCAGGCTCCAGTCGGGGTACTCTGCACTGCCTCTGGGGTCATGTTGGCTGGAGGGCTGCAGGAGGCCCTGCTCCAGTTCCTTGTAGTCATCTAAGTACTCGGCAGTCTCATCTGGTCCCCCATCTTTGCCTAGAAAGGGCAAGTCCTTCCTGAGGTCCTCAAGGGAGTCTCCCCAAGCTCCAGAGGGGGAACCCCTGCCCAGCATCGTGTCTCCATAGTCCAGCAGCTGCTCCGGCTTCTGGACAGGTCTGTGCACGAAAGTGAGGTAAGACCGGATGGGGCCTGTCGTCCTGGGCTCGCAGTTCTCCCGGTGCGCGCAGTTCACCAGGTAACAGCTGCCCTCAAACCACCAGGCCAGGTCGCAGCTGGGCAGGTCACAGCAAGCAGCCGTGCAGTCTCCCACAGAGAAGGTTTGAGACACCCGCGTGATTCTTACAGTTTCCAGATTAGGTGAAATGATGGCGTTGGAATAAGTCCTCCCCTCGCTGCACTGCTGGCACCTGCCACCTGAAGACCAGAGAGACACCAACACTCAACACCAAAGGTCAAATTGGTAAGTAGACAAACTTCAAAAGAAGAAACACAAATGGCCAATAAATATTGAAGAAAATATCCAAACTGCGCAGTACACCTATAATTCCAGCACTTTGGAGTGGAGGCAGGACATTCATAAGTTCAAGTTCATCTTTGAGAGCTGGACGCCAACATGAGTGAACTACATGGGATCGGGTCTCAGGAAACCAGAGCTGAGATTCATATTTAAAGACATATGACATATGTGCACATATATGGACACACTTATGCCATGAAAGTAGAAGGGAAACTACAGGAAGAGGAAAGTTCTCAAAGGAGGGGCAGGGAAGGCTGACAGACCCTCATGCTTTCCCTAGATTTAAACGTATATACATATATGTGACCTGAAAGGAAAAGCAGGGGCTAGAGAGGTGGCTCAGCAGTTAAGAGCACTGACTGCTCTTCCAGAGGACCCAGGTTACATTCCCAGCATCCACACTGTCTTAACTCCACAACACCAATGCACATAAAAATAAAATATTATTAAAAAAAAAAGGAGAAGCACAATTTGGAGGGAGGGGGGATGGGAGAGGAAACTGAGCTATGACAATGATATGTGTATGAAATATCACAATGAAGCCTTTCAAAAAATAATTTATATTCATTTGTTTTTGTGTGTGCATGCACACACACACATGTACCATGAAGGTCAGAACTCCTATGGGAGTCAGCCCTCTCTGCCTACCATGTAGGTGTCTCTCTCATGGAATGAACATTCTAGGTTATTGGGCTTGACAGCAAGTTCCCCCTCAATCTGCTGAGCCATCTTGCTGCCCCAAAGCCTATTGTTTTGTACTAAAAATGTAATATACACATATATATTATTACACACACATATTGTGTGTATGTATGTATATGCACATTCCAGAGAAGCTGCTCCAGAAAACCAGAGGCTCCCCCATCCCTAGCTAAGGAGCCAGAACCACTCCCTATTGAAGGGTCCACTGCACTATGCATCCATCCATCACACTTCTCTGATGGAGAATGCCCTTCTGTGTATGTTTATCTTATTGATTAATAAATAAAGCACTGTTTGGCCAATGAGGCAGAAAAGTAGGTGGAACTAGGAGTCAAGGAGGATTCTGGGAAATGTAGTAAAGAAGTCTTGCGATCTCGGCAGGAAGTGGCATAGCAGGCAGACTCATATATAAGCAAGGCCAAGAAGGAAGTCGCTCCTTTTCTCTTGCTCTTCCTCTTGGTCTCTGCTCTGGAGTTGCCATATGATCTGACGGCAAGAGAGGGTGCCAGCGGAAGGCATCCTCAATAGGTCTTATAAAATATGTAGATTTATGATAATTAAGACTGAGCTAGCATATGAGAAATTCTAGTCTTTGGCCAAGCAGCATTTGTACCTAATATAAGTCTCTGTGTGTTACTTGGGACCTCAACGTGGCGGCAGGTGGAACTCGGGCAGCCTGGCGGAAAGCACCCACATGGTGGCAGGACTCGGTGGCTTTGGAGTAAAGACTTATCATTACACTTCTCATTACACAGTCACCTGTCTTTCCACCGGTCCATCCATTTGTCACTCACTCGTCCACCCTCCCACCCATTCCTCCACCTTTCTGTCCACATATAGTCTTTCAACTATCCATGTACCTTTTCACCTATGCATTCAGTCCCTTCATATAATTTCATTCTTCTCTACTCGGATCTCCTTTTTATGTAACTCACAAGAGCCCTCATGTTAAAAAAAAAAAAATAGTTGCAGAAGTGACAGAAGAATACTGTATCTTTGTTTTGTTGGTGTTAATAGATTTTTTTTAATCAAACACACTATCTGATGATAGCTCAGATAATGTCTAAGGAGAAAAAAAAATTGTCCTCAGTACATATCTATAATCAAGTGCTTTGGAATAGTCCTTTACATTGTGTGAGGATTTGTCACTTGGATTGGTTTAATAAAAAGCTGATTGGCCAGTAGCCAGGCAGGAATCATAGTTAAGACAACCAAACTAGGAAAATGGAAAATGATGGGAGGAAGAAGGGTGGGGTCAGAAGAGGTGCCATGGGCCAGCTGCCAAGGGAGCGGGACATGTAGAAAATGAGGTCAAAAGCCATGAGCCACTTGGCAAAGCATAGATTTAAAAAATGTACTGATTTAATTTAGGAGTTAGCTAGTAACAAGCCCGAGCTATTGGCCGATCATTTATAATTCATACTAAGTCTCTGAGTCAGTTATTTGAGAAGTAACTGCTGGTTATTTGGGAACAGGCTTGTCAGGACAGGAAAACTCCACCTACCATCAAGTTTCGTTTGTTTGTTTATTTTGAGATAGATCTCAGTATATAGTCCTAGCTGACCTGGAACTCACAGAGATCCGTCTGCCTCTGCTTCCCAAGTGCTGGGATTAAAGGCATGAACCACTAAGCCTTGTTTTATATTCCACTAGTTTTAGTCAGATTTTCAATAATGAACTGATGGGGGATGTCCTTCTGTATATATGTTTCTCTTATTGCTTCCGGCCAATAGAGGCAGGAAGATAGGCGGGACTAGGAGACGAGAATTCTAGGAGAGGTAGGCAGAGAGGTTCCAGGAGTGGACGACACGATGGCCGAAGAGTAACATGCTGGATTATGAGTAAGCCACAGCCTCATAGCAATACATAGATTAAGAGAAATGGGTTAATAACTAAGAGGAAGCTAGCCAATAAGAAGCCCAAGTCATCGGCCAACACTTTTATAATTAATATAGCGTCCGTGTATTTATTTGGGGCTGAAAAGGGTGGTGAGACCTGGCAGGACAAGAAAAAATGCCAGCTACAAAATGGCACCCAACGTACAGGGTGAAATTTTCCACGTAAAACCTGACAAAACCTTTGAAAGGGATTTTAGAAACAAAAGAACAAAGTCAATCAAGGCTTTTTGGTAGCAGCATTTTCTCAGCTCTATCTTCTAGAGACAATCAGAGACTTGTGGCTCCTTTAAGGAAGGCTTCCTGACTCAGCATAAGTGGCAAAAACCACACAGCTCCTTTAGCAATGCTGTTTAGCAGATAAAAAACTCATGGCCAGAAAAAGATAGAAATATACATTAAAGGCAGATTCAGAAGGAAAAAGAAAAACCTCTAAATGGTTTATTGTGTGTTTAAAAATGTAGCATCCAAACCGGGCATTGATGGAGCACGCCTTTAATCCCAGCACTCGGGAGGCAGAGGTAGATGGATCTCTGTGAGTTCGAGGCCAGCTTGGTCTCCAGAGCAACTGCCAGGATAGGCTCCAAAGCTACACAGAGAAACCCTGTCTTGGGAAAAAAAAAATGTAGCATCCATGAGTTTATTTGGGGTTGAGAAGGTCAGCGGGACCTGTCAGGACAAGAAAACGCCAGGTACAATGAACTACCAGTCTTTTCACAGAGTCACTACAGCAGGCCTTGGCATGTACTGCATGGATTGTGGTCTGTTAGTTTTTGTGACAAAACAATAGAAGCAAACCTCAATAGCACAGGATGTCCTTCCTAGTAAGGGCTTATCATTGAAATTTATTTTAATGTCCTTCCTAGTAAGGGCTTATCACTGAAATTTATTTTAATAAATGTTGTTTTTGTCACAAGAGTACTGTCAGGCATTGTTTCTAGCAGGGAACATGTGAAAATAGCTATATGATCCACAGGAATCACCTTTATGTCACCTGTACACAAGATCGTTCTAATAGACAGATTTTTATGAGGACAGTGTTAGCATGGTAGGTAGCTTGGTAGTCTCATAGCACAATGCTGGAGCCAGGAAGATGGCTCATTGGGTAAAGGCTGCCAAGACTGGTGACCTGAACCTACACAGTAGGAGAAGAAAGCTGATCCCTACCAGCTTGCCTCCACACACATGCCATGATATTTGCACACACACACACACACACACACACACACACACACACACACACACACTAAATGAGTAAATACAACATAATGCCAAACATCAATTCTGTGGAAAGACTATTTCATCCAATGTAAGAAAAATTAGATATACTGCCTATGTTCCTTTTCCAATCAAAAAAGCAACACATGAAGCTGGGATGGTATTTTCTCAAACACAAATCTAGCTTTTAAATCATGTGAATAGTTTTGGTCTTTTATTTTTCAGAGAAAAGCTAGCTCTCAGACATGGAGAAAACATTAATTTACTATAGCTGAACACAACAAAACAGCCCTCTTACAAAGATGAAGAGAGGATGGGGTGAGGCAGAGGGAAGGTAATACCCAACCTCTCAAACACTTGGTATTTTTCTGGCTACCATTGCATCTCTCTGTAACTTATATGAAGACCTGATCCAGCGGTTTCTCCCTGACCCACGTGGTCAGATGTGCTTTCCTCCCCTTGAAGACATGAGTCCCGCCCAGCAGCAAGTGACCCCGAGCAAAATGATGTTTAATGTCTGGCACTGGCCACAGGAGCCACGGGAGCTGGCTTTTGCAACTCTTCCAGGAAACAATGATGTCCCCTGGTAATGGTTTCCTACCTGTGATGGCAGCCAGCAGCAGCAATGAGGACAGTGCTCCTGTTAGGGACACCATTCTGCCTCACAGGACAAGTCTTCCAAAGCAGTGGATTTGGAACAGGCTCGCTTTGGTGGTTGATGAGCTAGATGTGGCCTCTAGAACTTCAAAGAAAACAAGACAGAGACAAGGGAGAAGAAAAGGTAGGTAAATGTGGAAACACGTTGTTCCCATCATTTATTCATGTTAACAGAAAAGCTGTCCTGTTCACGGAGTGGAGTCATATACAAAACAGCCATCTTTCCAGAGAAGTTTGTTAAAATAGCCAGAACAGTTAGTTCCTATGAAGACAAAACAAAGAAGAAAACACAGAGGCACAGTGGCACATACCTTTAATTCCAACACTCAGGAGGCAGAGAGAAGCAGATTCTGTTAGCTTGAGGCCAGCCTGATCTACACAATGAGAGTTCCAGGACAGCCAGGCCTAAATAGTAAGACCCTGCCTTGAAAAACAAAAAACAAAGAAAGAATGAAAAGAAAAGTTGAGCCGGGCGTTGTTGGCGCACACCTTTAATCCCAGCACTCGGGAGGCAGAGGCAGGCGGATCTCTGTGAGTTCCAGGCCAGCCTGGTCTCCAGAGCGACTGCCAGGAGAGGCTCCAAAACTACAAAACTAAAAAAAAGATTGGGTTGTAAGCAAGCCTGTAAAGAATTTTCTTTCTTTTATTTTTTTTCTTTTTTCTTTTTTGTTTTTTTTTTTTTTAAGAGAGGGTATCTCTGTGTAGCCTTGGCTGTCCTGAAAGTTGCTCTGTAGACCAGACTGGCTTTAAACTCACAGAGATCCACCTGCCTCTGTCTCCCAAAAGTTGGGTTAAAGACATGCACCACCACTGCCCAGCCAAGGCATTTTCTTAATTAGTAATTGATGGAGGAAGACCCAGCCCATTGTGGGTGGTGCCAACCTGGGCTGATGATTTTCCATTCCATAAGAAAGCAGACTGAACAAACCATGGGAAACAAACCAGTAAGCAACACTCCTCCATGGCCTGTACATCAGCTCTTGCCTCCAGGTTCCTACCTTGTTTGAGTTCCTGTCCTGACTTTCTTTAATGATGAACACTGATAGGGAAGTATAAGCCAAATAAACTTTTTCTTCCCCAACCTGTTTTTTGATCATACTGTTTCATTGTAGCAATAGCAACCCTGACTAAGACAAAATGCACTTGCTTTTTTTGGGGGGGGGGGTGGTCCCAAAGGGAAAAGGGGTTAAAATTTAGGAAACTGTCAATTATTAAAGTCCTGCCTACTAGCTGCTAACTGCTGAACAAGATATTACTTCGACTCATGAAATACTAGAGATGTCGATCCAGCTTCCCAGAAGTCTCTTGGCAGAGTGGCTTTCTGGACTGTTTGTTATAGATAAAGGTTTGGTTTCCTGGGCAGGTTTCTGAGTTGTGGGTCAGAGTTCTACTTTTATACATGGTTCAGCTACTGGACCTTCAGTGTCTCAAATGCCCTATTCTTTCATTTCTAACATGTGAATATGTTCTTGCTTTACCACCTCTGACATCAGGATTTCTTACGACTACAGTTGGCCAAGTGGTAGAAGAAGGACCTGCCACAGCATCTGTGTGAACATCAGCTATACTGAACGAGTATCAGGGGCTGGGAAGAATGCTCCCAAACAACATGAAGGTGCTCAGAGAGCTCAGTGGTACAGCACATGTTAGTACATACAAGGCCCTGGGCTCAATCCCCAAAACCAAAAACAAACTAAGAAAGAAAAAAAGAACTCGTAAAATGCTGCATCCTCCAAAGTGTGTGGTAGACAAAGAAACACTGTGTGGATAGCCCATAGACACCAGTGGGCAGAAATGAACTAAAGCAATAACAAAATTATTCTGGTCCCTAATTACTCCCAAACAGAATGCCACTCCACCTTGATAGACTATTCCTCTAGCTGTGAGACAAACCCATCTTCCCTTAAGCTGCTTTTTGTCAACATTTGGTCACAGTGATAAGGAAGGTAGTGTGATAAAACACCCTGATCAAAAGCAACTTGAGGAGGAGAATGGTTGTGTGGCTAGTTTTATGTCAATGCGACACAAGCTAGTGCTTTCAGAAAAAGAACCCTAACTGAGGAAACGGCCTGGTTGACCTGCGGGGGAGTCTTATAGTCCATTTTCTTGACTAATGATGAGGGTGGGCCCAGTCCTGGCTAGGTGGTCCCAGGTACTATGAGACAACAGGCTGAGCAAGCCAGAAAGCAGCACCCCTCTGTAGTTTGTGCATTAGTTGGTGTCTGCAGGATCCTGCTCTGCTTGCGTTCCTGTCCTGACTTCCTTCAGTGAGTGTAACCTGAGAATTATAAGCTGAAAAGAACCCTTTCTTCCTGGAGCTGCCAGTATGAGGGGGACCCTGAGGGTGGTCAGGCAGGGAAGCGAACCTTGGGGTGAGAATGAAAACTCAGTTCAGACTGACTTCACCAGCCTGGATCAGACTTGGGGAGTCTGATGCCAGGTGGTTTACTGTCAGCATATTTCAAACAGTACAATTTAGGGAAGCGTTTCCTGGTGTAATACAATCCCCAGTGCATGAGGAAGTGTAATCACATCAAAACTCAGTTCAGGGTAAATGTCATTTCTTCCAAGAAGATGGGTTCTAGAGATATGCTAGCTGAACCAGCTTAAGGGCCTAAGGAAGGGTCTGGCCTGGTCTCAGTCATACAGAAAGCATAAAGGTCATTTGGGCTACTAGCCACCTCAGGTCCTGGTTGTGAGAGCTTGGGGGAGCCTCTGTATATACCTATAATGAAAGGGCCATTTAGACTATTAGGCATCTCCAGTCCTGGTTGTGGGAACTTGGGGAGCCCCTGGCTGTTTTGGTCATTTATATTACTAAGGCACCTCCAGTCCTATTTGTAGGAGCTGGATATGGCCTGGCTCAACAGATAACACAGATCAGCAAGCTATTAATCACTTCCAATTCCCAGCTTTCTGGATGGAAGAACAGGGTTTTCACCCTTCCCATTGAGAAGACAATCCTTTATGCTGAACATTCCTGGTCTCTCTGGAGATCTATGGGCACAAGTAACTTTGTGCTGTGTTCATGGCACTTTATCATAGCAATAGAAACCATAAATAAATCAGCTTTATTTCATCTTACAGCTTGTAGTCTACCATCTAGGGATGTCAGGGCAGGAAGTCAAGGCACTCAGGAACCTTGAGGCAGGAACTTAAGCAGAGGCCATGGAGAAATGCTGTTTACTGGCTTACTCACTCATAGATTGCTCAGTCTGCCTCCTTCTACATCTCAGGACCACCTGCCCAGGGGTGGCACCACCCACAGTAAGCTGGTCCCTTCCACATTGATTACCAACTTAATAAATGTCTTACTGGGGAAACACAGCAGGCCTTACAATTGCAGCTTGAGCCACTGGAATGGCTTGTATTTCACCTCACGCCAGTCTCTTCAGTGTCCAACTCAAATAAACTGAAAAAGAAAGGTGTAAATGGTGTCTATAAACATAATAAATGAACCTGAAAAAAGAATAGAAGAAAATGCCCTACAGACTAGTTTACAGACCAGTCCTGGGGAAGTATTTTCTTAGTTAAAATTCTTTCTTCCCAGATGCCCCTGGCTTGTGTCAAGTAGACACAAAAACTAAGCTGCACAGTGACTCATGCACTTGCATGGTCAGAAGGACCTGCAAAAAAGTATCAATGCTTAAGGGGGAAGTGTAAAATGTGAAGTGTCTTCTGATCATGAAAGTGTCCCACTTTGCTGGCAGCAGGGGTGTACATCACAGGCAGCAACTCCGTGGCTGCTTCAGCAAGAGCTAACCAGAGACAGATCCAGTCCGACTGAACCTACACAAAGCTGCAGCCACAGGGATTCCCTCTGCTCTTAAGTGACACTTCCCAGAGAAGCCAGCTTCATGAACTTAAAATCCTGTTCTGTGCTTCCCTGGCCAATAATCTAACAAGGAGGGCAAGGTTGGCAATTGACTCCCAGTGCATGTTGCCATTTGATTGGAAACAGGGAGCCAAGAATCTTCAGCCTAACATTCAGACAGGTAAAACTATCTACAACTTCTTTAAAAAGTAACCTGTCACCTGGACAGCAGCTGTGCTAAACTATCCCTGGCCCTGTACACTGACCGACCACAACAGAACTTGTAGTTTCATTCCCTCTTCAATTGTTTCCTAATGACAATTACCTCATGCCATCTGACCTACCAAAACAGACTGGAGGCTTAAGCCCAAGCAACTTAAACTGTGGGTCCCAACCACATATGACAGTCACAAAATGTATGGCGATAGCCAAAGGTTTCTGAACACTTAATGACCAGACTATTAATTCAAGATCAAATACCTGATTCCAAGATGTTCCTGACTTAGCCTGGTCTACTTGAGCTAGTTTCAGGACAGCCTCCAAAGTCACAAAGAAACCCTGTCTCAAAAAACAAACAAACAAACAAAGATGTTCCTGACAGTGTTATCTGTGTTGTAACGTGTGGCCTCACTGAAGCCTTCATTCTGCACACACAATATGAAACTTGGTACTAAACCTGCCCTCTCACCACATAACCTCAGCAGATGCTACCTGAAACACCTTGGCTCAGATTAGAGGCTACTGTATGCTATGAATCACAGTGTTTTCACTGTACAGAGAGATCTCTGCTCTTACAGAAACAGATGACTTGGTTACAGAAAATAAAGGCTTTTAGTATTTTCCTACTGTCATTCTTCAACACCTAAGTATCAAATTAGTGCACCTTGTGGCTGGGATACGGCTCTGTGGGTAGAGAACTTGTTGAGCAAGCATTGGGACAAGTTTGGATCTGTGGAACCCACAGAAAAACTAGGCAGGGTGGCACATGCCTAAAACCCAGTACTGGGGTGGGGAGGCAAGAGGAACTCATTAGCCAGTCTGTATAATCAAAACAGCAAGCTCCAGGTTCAGTGAGAGACCCTGCTCAGGAAAGTAAGGTGTGTGGAAGCTGGAGAGATGGTTTAATAGTTAAGAGTGCATGCTGCTCTATCAGAGAACTAGAACTTGGATTCCAGCACCCACATTGGGTGGATCACAAATGTCTACAAATCCAGCTCCAAGGGATCCAATGCCACCTTCTGACCTCCAGAGGCATAGACACACAGACACACACAGACACACACACCTTTGGATTATAGTATGTTACAATGCTTGACCTTAAAAATTACTGTTTGAGAGCTGAGGAGATGGCTCAGAGGTTAAGAGCACTGACTGCTCTTTCCAAAGGTCCTGAGTTCAATTCTCAGCAACCACATGGTGGCTCACAACCAATTATAATGAGATCTGGTGCCCTCTTCTGGCCTGCAGGCACACATACAGACAGAACACCTTATACATAATAAATTACATAATAAATAAACCTTTAAAAAATTACTCTTTGGGACTGGAGAGATGGCTCAGAGGTTAAGAGCACTGACTGCTCTTCCAGAGGTCCTGAGTTCAATTCCCAGCAACCACATGGTGGCTCACAACCATTTGCTATGAGGTCTAGTGCCCTCTTCTGGTGTGCAGATATACATGGAAGCAGAATGTTGTATACATAATAAATAAATAAAATAAAATCCTAAAAAAAAAAGAAAAGAAAAATTACTGTTTGGCTGGGCGTTGGTGGTACATGCCTTTAATTCCAGCACTCGGGAGGCAGAGGCAGAGGCAGAGGCAGGGGCAGGTGGATCTCTGTGAGTTCGAAGCCAGCCTGGTCTCCAGAGCAAGTGCAAGAATAGGCTCCAAAGCTACACATAGAAACCCTGTCTCAAAAAAAAAAAAATTACTGTTTGAATTGCTGACTTGATAAAGTCATGTCATTTTAAAAAGTCATTCAAAGAATTTTGACTAGGGATTAAGATAAAATTTCTAACAATTTCTAAAAAGACCCTAAATGTATTTCTCCCACTTTATAACATGTAAAATGGTGTTTTAAGCATTGGCAATAATAAAACAAAATACTGATCAACATTGAAAATGTTCTAGGTCCTGTAGTACCAAATCCTGAGTCAATTTAATCCTTTATGTAAAAAATAAACAATCATATACATAATTTGCTTTTGTCTTTACTAAGTGGTAAAATTATATTTACACCAAAGAATTGTTGTAAATTAAACTTTTGGGGAGACAGAGTCTCACTACATAGTCCTGGCTGGAGTGGAACTGTCAATGTAGACCACGCTGCCCTTGAAATCAGAGATCAGCCTGCTTCTACCTCCCAAGTGCTAGGATTAAAGGTGTGTTCTACAATACCTGGTAAGTTCAATTTATGATTACTATCAGCAAATATTTGCATTTCATACCTGTCTAACACTCCTATATATTCAGAGTCACGTAACCTTTTTCAAGTGAAAAGAAATATGAGTAGGAAAATTTTCAGAAGCCCTGGTCTAAACAACAGAATTTACTTTCCTTCTTTCACTTATTTACTCACTTTTTATTTTTTTATTTATGTGTACTTGAGGGGCTGGAGGTTATGTTGAGCTTAGTTTCAGCTGCCAAAACTTGTTCTGGGGCAGAGAGGGAAGCCAGCTAATCCTCTAGACTGTCAGCTGCTGTGAGCAATCTGGGTTCCTCCAGGGGTTCCGAATAAACTTGGGTCTTTTTGTGTTTCACTAGTCTTGCTGCCCCATAGCTGGAGAGAAGCATCTGGCTGTCAGGAGGATGCAGCTCCTTTCATTCATTGGTGAGGCTGGTCCAATTGATGACAGCCACAGGTTGTATCCTGCTCTCCTATGTGGGAAGCTAGGAGATTTGTGCTTGCTGTTTGAAAGTCCAATGACCTTTAAACCCAGGTTCTCAGGCCTGCCTGCTTTTGTGCAGTAGGGTTACCATTGGGGGTTGCTCCTACTCATACTATTTGTTGATCTGATGAGCTCCCAGTGACCAATCCTGTGGTAAGCTGACAGTGGCTATTCATGTGATGAGCTCACACCGTTTCTCTTCATGTGTTCAGCTCACAGTGCTTGTTAATGTGATGGCCTTCAGAACAGAGGGTGCGGCAGTTCTGAAGACCAGATCAAGGTCTGTGAAATAGCTGTGATTAAGTAAAGTCTCCTCAGGGAATCCGCCACCAAAGAAAGTCTCCTAGAGTGGCTGAGACACTTGAAGCAGCTACAGCTGTCATGATGACAAGACACTGAATCGCTAAAAAAGCCATGTTTGATTGCCTTCTCCTGCCTGTCTATGAAATCTTTAGAACCGAAATAGGGGTTTACCGTTCTGATGAGAGCTCAGGAAAGTGGCGATGTTCCTCACAACTCAGCCAGATTGAGGAGCTACAGGGGCCCTCGATCCAGTTTCAGTCTCTGCTCTATCTGAGGTGTTTGTAGCTACAGATAGGTGCAGGGCAAAGATTTTGACAGCTGCCAATCAAGTGGCAAAGCCATTCATTCTTACATAGTACCAACAGCTTGAGTCATTTAAAGGGATGGCAAAGTGACAATTGCTGACCTCCACATGCTTTCTGTGATACATTCGCTCTGTGTGTGTGTGTGTGTGTGTGTGTGTGTGTGTGTGTGTGCGTGTAAAAGGGGCTTATTAGAATGACTTATAGGCTTTGATCCAGCTAATCCAACAATGGCTTTTTTACCAACACAAGATCCAAGAATCCAGTAGTTTTTCTGTCTGGGAGGCTGGGTGTCTGAGCTGGTCTTGAGTATATGCTGGAATCCCAAAGAAGTAGGCTGTAGAGCCAGTGAACAAATGGACTTGCCAGTGAGAGTGAGAGCAAGCAGGCCCAAGAAAGGAAGCTTCCTTCTCCTGTGTCCTTTACATAGGATACCCTCAGAAGGTGCAGCCCTGATTAGAGGTGGGTCTTCCTGCCTCAGAAGGTCCGGATTAAAGGTGGATCTTCCCACCTCAAATTATTTAATTACAAAAAAAAATCCCTCACTGGTGTATCCAGCTACTGAGATTTGAATTACAGATATAGTCAAGTTGACAACCAAGAATAATCATCCCACTTTCTCCAGCCAAATCTCTCTATCTCTCTCTCTCTCAATTTCACTCTCATACACACACATGCATGTATGTGAATTATATGTGTATGTATGCATATATATGTATATATACACACACACATACATGTGTATCTGTGTGTGTGTGTGTATCTCATCTTGAGGAAGGTTAAGTGTCCTATAATCTTTATTTCCCCACGAGAAATTTCATCTTCCTTAATCTTTTTTAACTTTTAAATTTTTATTTATTGTTATTGTCAGGGAGCAGTGATGGTTAGTTTTTTATCAATATGACATAAGCTAGAGTAATCTAGGAAGAAGGACCCTCAATTAAAAAGATGCCTCTAACCACTTAGCCTGTAAGCAAGTCTGTAGGGGCATTTTTTTTTTTTTTTGATTAATGATTGGTGTGGCTCAGTAGAGCAAGCCAATAGGCAGCATTCCTCCATGTTCTCTGCATCAGTTCCTGCCTCCTGCTTGAGTTCTTACTCTAGCTTCCTTCAATAACAGACTGACATGGAAATGGCTTCTCAGCAGATGCTTTTGGTCAGTGTTTTATCACAGAAATAGAAAACAAGCTAGAATAAGGAGTGACAAGTTCAGTCAGAAAGTGACTTTCGGGAGGTCAATTCTTTCCTTCTGCTGTGGGATATGAGGATTGAACTCAGGTCATCAGACTTTTGGGGCAAACAGTTCTACCCACTGAGCCATCTCTCCAGTTTCTATGCTCCTTAGTCTTATGAAATGTGTCTTCTGTAATTTCCTCCTATGACCAAAAGTATTTATTTTCCATACAGATGTGAACATCTCACTGACTGGTTTAATAGATTGCTGGGGCCCAAACTCCTTTCCCCTTGAGACACCATTGGAATCATCATCATCACCAACATCATCATGAAACTTCTGTGTCCTGAAAGACACAAACTTTACCAAGAGATTTAAAATACAGCGTTAAGAACTTAACAGAAGTGCAATTTCTACTTCAAGGGGAAGGGCAGAAACCAGGTTAAGCATGAGGGGTCGTCCTTAATTGCAGTACAAACAGTGGAGGCAGAGTTCACCCTAGTGAACTAGGGCAGTCCCTCTAACAGTGTGTATCTCTTTGGCACTGAATTTGACTTGGTCTATAGTGTTCACATGTATGCAACAGAATGTGTTAGTTTATTTTTTTTATGTTGGAAACAGGATCTCTCAATGTGGCTAATAATGGCTTGGAACTTTCTATGTAGCCCAGACTGGCTGAGAACCAGCACCATCTTGCCTTAGCCTGCCAAGTGCAGGGTTATAGACATGTGCTGCCATGTCTGACTTGAAGGTGCTAGTTATTGCATGAACATCTCCTTGCTCTACTAAGACATAATCAAGGGCTAAGTGGTTGTCAAGGATTAACTAACTTAGCTTGGGAATTAGGGACTTTAAAGAAGGTGACAGATCCAGGAGGACTCATCCCATCTGTGTTAGAAGGCAACAGATCTGATTGGTGGTGATTTAAAGAAATCATTTCACGTGAGACAAAACTGGCTCATGGGGCCAACCTTGCTGAGATCATTCCTAAGGTTCTGTGTGTGATGTGGGGTGGTGGCCTGACTCAGAATTGCTGAGGAGACAGACTCCACCCCTTTATTACTAGAATTATGTTGAGTAGTCTCATTAGACACTGACAAAATGTTATGCTGTTTCTGGGTCCATCTCTGTATAATGGAAATGCCAAATAACATTTTAAAGTCCAATTACAAGGGAAGATCAGCTTAAAAGACTGAATGGGTCCATCAGGGAGCAATATGGTAACGGGTTATATTACAACTGTTGTAAACCTAACTCATATGTAAGGTTAAGTTGTGGACTTGGATTTGGAAAGTTAGGTCCAAGAAGTAGATCTTTAACCAATCATGGATCCTGGTAACACATCCACCTTCCAAAACAACTCTAGAGACATTAACTACCCTAACCCTGAACCAGCATGCCCCTTTAATCCCAGAACTTAGGAGGCAGATGCAGGTAGATCTCTGAGTTCAGGGCCAGCCTGGCCTACAAAGTGAGTTATAGTATAGCCAGACCTATACAGAGAAACCCTGTCTCCAAATAAAAAATAAAAAATAATGCATTTCACACTAGCCCATCAAGACTGGGCTTAAAATGGTGATGAGCAGTATGAGCACAGCCATGAGCAAGACGCTTCCCATTGGGTACCTCCCCACACCAACACCTACCCCCTCCTGACTCTGCTTGCTGGAACAGGCACTGTGGGCTCTCACAGGTGTGCAAGGATGCCTTTGAGATCTGCAAGTCTGTTGAGGAGAATGTTTCAGGATAAAAGAAATTTGTCCAACTTGACTCATTTGGGACCCCCAGCGGTAGCTATTGATGCTGAGTAAACGCTTTAGCCTTGAAAACTCTCATTTACCCTCTTCGATGTGTTCTTTCCTTAGCTCTTTGTCCTGTGCCACCTCTCCCAACTTCTCTTGCTGTCTTAAGCTTCCACAGGGCTTAAGCTTCTGATATTCAAAGGGAAATTTCCTCAACTACTTCCTAAGTATCTTTTTTGTTTGGTTATAGAGACAAGAGCTCATGTTTAGGCTGGTCTTGAACTTGTTATATAGCTGAGGCTGTCCTGGAGCTTTGGATGAACCTGCCTATACCTTCTAAATGCTGGGTTTACAAGCACGTGCCACCAGGCTCAGCTTTGTATGCTTTCACTCTCTATTCATTTCCTAATCTCAAACTGACAAGCTAATTTGGTACCTTGATAGCTATGTCTCTCAAGTATTTTCTCTCACCTTAGGTTTCACACCAACCTTGAAACTGAAAACATGCAGGGAGTTGGGGGGATGACTGTAGTCAGGAGTGGTGACACATGCCTATACACCAGCATTTGGAAGGCTGAGGCAGGAGGATTGGTGTGAATTTAAGGCTGACCTGGGCCAGTTAGTTTCCAGTGATTCTAGGCTACAGAATGAGAATCCATCTCAGCAAAACAAAACAGAAAGCAAAGCCACACATGCTGGTACATGCACAGCATTTGGGAGCCCGAGGGAGGGGGTTCAAGGCCAGCCTGAGCCACATAACGAGACCTTATCTAAAAAAAAAAAAACCAACAAAGGGAAGAGAAGACAACGGGGGAGAAAAAAGGACCTACACTGAACATTTACAAACTGTTTGTCATCATTTCCAAAATAATATAGTATAACAACTGTTTACATGGCATTTACATATAATTGGGAATTATAAATAGTTTAGAGATGGTTTAAATTATGTGTGTGGGTAGGCCTAGTTTACATGTGAATACTACACCCTTTTATATGAAACTTGAACACCTGCAGATCTTTATATTCAAGGGCAGGCCAAGGTACAGTTGCAAGACTACCAAGTAACAATGTTATTTCACTGCTGGCTTTGGATATAGGGGACCATGTGGGAAGAAGGGTTTCTGAGAGCTGCCCTTAGCCAACAGCCAGCTAGGAACACAGTATGTGTGGTAAAGTAATGCAATATTATAAAAATATCCCTTTCATTCTAAATATTTGTCTAGAACTTTTGCTGGACCTCAAAGCTAGAGTTAATAATACACCTTGAGGTCACTTAAGACTTAAGGCTGCTATCCTACTATGTACTCAGCCTGTTTATTTAATCTGCCTTTAAGACAACAATGTAACAACCAACCTTACTTGCCATGGATTTCCCATGTAGTCAACTTTTACAACCTAAACTAATGCATAGTTGTAATCTTAAATTACATACTCTTCCATTCCCCTGACCCAGAGTAATACATGTATATCATTTGCTGAAAGAAGCAAAAGTCGTGCTTGAAAGCAATGTTATAAAATGAGTTTCCACCATAAATATTGAGCACAACATTTGAATATTGGTTGATATACAGTGATTTTTGTAATACTGTTTATAGTCTGGGTCAGTTGGGTTCAGTTGGAGTCAGTGACTTATTCCCTTGTTAATCTCTGTTAAAGATTTCTATAAAGTATCCCTCATACATCCCCCATGTGATGACTCTTGTGTTGTTCAATACATAAGAGCAAAGCCAGGGGTAATGGCAAACACCTTTAATCCCAGCACTTTAATCCCAGGCCAGTGGGTCTCTGTGAAACTGAGGCCAGATGGGTCTACATAGCAAGTAGACCAGGACAGACAGAGCTATATAATAGAGAGACCCTGTCTCCACACAAACAAATACAAAGCAAAGCCCTTTGTGAAGGACAGACATACACAGTCATACACTATAACATGAAAAATAAAAGACACAGATTCAGATATTGGGGTTCAAGTTTCAAGCTGAATATCAGAAAAGCAAAGCAGCCAGTCACTAGCTCTTAACTCTATCTCAGACTGAAAGGGCTGATCCTGTCTCCATGAGCTCTCAGCAAGCCTCAGACTGCTGTCTCTCCTCAGCATGGCTAAAGAATGAATGCCTTCCTATCTCAATGTGGCTGGCTTTGCTTTCTGAATCCTCAGGCAAGCTTTAATAAATTATAAATAATATATCACCACAAAATGCATACAGACATAGAGTCCAAGACAGCCTTCAGTCAGGCACAAATTCATACTCATGCAACAGACAGATGGAAGGTAGAAGACACAGGGAAAGGCAGAGAATTCAAATTCAGGCTCTTTTAGTTAAATGACACCAAGGGTAAGTCCTTTGATCTCTTACCTTAATGTGATACCAATGAATTATTGATGACTTGGAGTTTATTACTAATGTCTTCAATCCATGTAGACATAAATGCTACAGTCTTTTATTATTATTATTATTATTATTATTATTATTATGTATACAATGTTCTGCCTGCAGGCCAGAAGAAGGCATCAGATTCCATTATAGATGGTTGTAAGCCACCATGTGGTTGCTGGGAATTACTTGAACTCAGAACCTCTGGAAGAGCAGTCAGTGCTCTTAACCTCTGAGCCATCTCTTCAGCCCCAATGCTACAGTCTTAAAGAGCTGAATTATACAACCACCAGAACGAGCTTGCATGCAGATTCTTTCCCAGAGCCTCCAGATGAGAATGCAAGCTGTTAAGTAACTGTCTGATCCAGATTGAAACATTCCCTCACTGCATGAGGGAGGGAAGCGCCCAAACTCATGAAACTTACAAGATTCTTAAGGCTCCTCCCTTAGGTTATAAAAGGTTACGGATAAGGAGACTCTTTAGTGGTATAGCTGCCTGCAAATGTCTCAAGTGACTCTAGTGTTGTAGCCAAGCTGGGGTAGGCTTTTTGGTGATGAAGTTGCTCCTGTAAGTAATGCCAGTGAACTCATTGGTTTATTCAGTTGAACTTTGACACACTTGTATTTTTGGAGTATCATTGCTCTCTATTTTCCCCAGGAAAAGACACACAGAACACTGCAATGGAAACTTGATTTGAGTCTAGAATTGTTGTGGAATATTAGTTTAATGATGCAAAGATGTGTTGCATTCTTTTGTGTTGCACTTGTTAAACTCTGTAAAGCTATATATTACTTTGCCTGTCTAAGACACCAGGATTGGTATAATAAAAGTGCTGAGTGGCCAATAGCTAGGCAGGAGAGAGAAAGGCAGGGCTGCAGGGTAGAGAGAATAAACAGGAGAAGGAGGAGCAAGAAAAGGAGGAGAGGAGGGTGCCAGGGGCCAACTACCCAGCCATACAACCAGCCACGGAGTAAGAAGAAAAGAAAGTTATATGGAATATAGAAAGGGAAAAGCCTAGAGGCAAAAGGTAGATGAGATAATTTAAGAAAAGCTGGCTAGAAACAGCCGGGCATTCATAAGTAAGAATAAGTCTCCATAAGCCGGGCAGTGGTGGCGTACGCCTTTAATCCCAGCACCCGGGAGGCAGAGACAGGCAGATCTCTGCGAGTTCAAGACCAGCCTGGTCTACAAGAGCTAGTTCCAGGACAGCCTCAAAAGCCACAGAGAAACCCTGTCTCGAAAAATCAAAAAAAAAAAAAAAAAAGACTAAGTCTCCATGTGTTTATTTGGCAGCAGGGTGGCAGGCCCCCAAAGAGAAAGAGGGGGAAAAAAAAAAAAACTACATAGAATTTATGAGACCTTTATGAATTCAAACAAACGTGTGATATTTTAAGTCACTATTTTTGTAATAATTTATTCCACAGCAACATCAAACTAATGCAGGAGGCAAGTGGGTAGACTTGGATATTTTACAATATTATGAAAAGTCTCATAAATACCACTGCAGGCTAAGAAGGGGTAATGAGTCCTATTACTAGGAATTAGAAAAAATAGAGCCGTAGATTGCAAGATTGAAAACAAATAGGAAGACTGTCAAAGTATGTTCATTACTAGACTTTGTTTTGGAAACTCAGTAAAGAACTAACTTAGAAGTCTCTCCACATTAAATGCAGCACAGATACAGTAGTAAGCATTTTTATAGGGCTGTGGAAATAGTTTAGGAGTTAAGAGTGCTTGCTGCTCTGAGAGGACTCAAGGTTGGTTCCCAGTATCTATTCTGGGCAGCTCACAACCACATGTAACTACAGCTCCAGGAGATCTACTGTCCTCTATAGGGACTCACACATGTACACACATTCACACACATTCACACACACACACACACACACACACACACACACACACACACACAATCCACAAAACCATAATCTAAAAGAAACCCTTTAAATGAGCCCCATGGTGGTGGCGGCACATACCTTTAATCCCAGCACTCAGGAGGCAGAGGCATGTGGATCTCTGTGAGTTCCGGGCCAGCCTGGTCTACAGAATGAGTTCCAGGCTAGCCAAGGCTACACAGAGAAACCCTGTCTCAATAAATAAATAAATAAACAAACAAAAATCTTTAAGTAATAGATGTTTAAAGCAAAAAAGAAAGAACAAGCAAGCAACCCAGCCATTGGATTTTAGAATAGAAACAATATCTACACTTGATTTCAGCCAAAAAGCTGAGACCACATAACATGAAAGTTAATCTGGTGAAGTAACCCAAATGCAACTCAAAGAAATAAAAAGTTGGGGAAAAACCATAAAGTAACAAACAGGGGCTGGAGAGATGGCTCAAAGGTTAGGAGTACTGGCTGCTCTTCCAGAGATCCTGAGTTCAATTCCCAGCAACCACATGGTGGCTCACAACCATCTGTTATGAGATCTGGTGCCCTTTTCTGGTGTGCAGATATACATGGAAACACAATGTTGTATACATAATAAATAAAATCTTTTTTAAAAAAGGGACAAACAGTTCAATATATAGTTGGTAATAGAAAGTTACAAGAATTTGGAAGAAGCAAAAATTAAAAAATAAAAAGATCGAGTTATGAGATTGTGAAGCTTGGAGGGACTCAGTTCTCCCTGGAACGCTGGAGTAGAGGTAAGCATGTTAAACATTGTTAAAGACTGTCATCTTTGGCTCACTGTGATCAGAACTGCTGGCTTCAGCTTTCTAAATTGTGAGGATGTTAGCTGAATTATTTGTATTTTTCTGAAAGGAAATGCGTGCCCTGCTTTGGCATTTTATATAGAAAACATGTGATGGGTGTTCCTGTTACCTGTGGTTCTAAAAATTCTTGCCACATGATTTTTATATCTTTTTCAAATTGCAGAGAATTTAGCTTTCTCCATGAGTTCTAAGTTTAGAACCGAATGGATACCTCCACTTTGCCCCATCTGCATTAGAAAGAAGTAAAATCATGAGTACAAAGTAAAAATTTACATGTGGCGTAACTTCAGTCGTGTTGCTGAAGAGTTTTCACAGGCACTGTGCATTTCAGGAATAAAGTAATACACTTATCCACTTCAAAAATTCTTGTTTTTAGGAAATGTGATCTATAATTTTTGTCCATTATTAACAAAAACATCATTCAACTTTTCTGTTCAAGCAGTGGGAAAATATCAACATTTAACCCAGCAACAAAAATATTCAGGAAAACGAGCAATAAACATGAGCACGAATATGATCGCACTGTTCTCCCTTCATACAATTATGAGAACAAATGGTGTTAAGAATGATGACTAACGGTTCCAGCTTCGTGCTCCTGGTAAATCTGTGCATTCCTTGGAGGGAATTCAAAGAGCAGAAAAGAACGCCTTTAAACACCAGTAAGGAGAGGAGATAAATGAATGCATTTGGCAGATGGTAGCAAGGACGACATCAACAGCACTAAACGAAATTTAAAGGTAACAATTCTGAAGAATTGTCTAAAATCTAAGGCATGCAATTTGAAAGATTGGAAAAATTGCCAAGTCTCCCACCTCCACCATACAGGGAAATCATCAGATCATGCGGCTATCCAGGATTGCTTTTCCTAGGTGTTCAGAGGAACCCTGAGAAGTCCACCCCTTGGATGTTTTTCACTGGCATCACCTACCTGCTTGCTGTCTTCCTTTGCTGACTCTCAGCCAGCTGGCCTGGGAGATGAGGTTCTGCCCCTGAGGTGGCTCTGAGGACATTGACGCTGGGCACTGATGGCTCACTGGAGTTTCACTTAACACCCCGCCGCCCAGCCTCACAAACACATTCATCACAACCTGCATCCCTAGGCAGAGATAATGCAGAACCACAACTAGAAATCAGGGGACCCGGAGCCCAAATTGAAAGCCTCTGATTACTGCACAGAGCAGATACGAAATGCATTGAGCAAATGACAGCATTGAATGAACTTTAAAGAAACAGATTCTTGGGTTTGAGGTTTGTTAGACAACCAAGGCTCCCTGACTCCACCCTGCTGAGAATCCATCAATCAAAACGGGACCCGCCACAGGGGTGCGACTCTTACCTCCATCCCCACCAATCTCCAAGCTCCACAGTGCTCCCCACCACCCAGGAGTTGTGGTTCAGTCTGGACACCTGCGAGGCACACCTGCAGGCGACACCTGCCTGCCCCTGCGACTGCACTGACGCTGGTGATTCAGCGCCTTTCTGCCTCCCGGGTTACCAGGGCGACGCATACGCACGCGCACACACGCCCCTAGGGATGGCCTGTGCCGCAGCCTGCACTAGTCTACTGAGCAGAGGGACTTGTTCGTTTCCCTGCTCTGGTTCCCCCTCACCCACCTCTTCCCAACCATGGTTCCAAAATGTTGAGGGGGATGGACAAGTCTTCCAGAAAAATGCTCTACCCGGGCAGCACACAACTGCCTGGCTCAGCCCCCTCCAAGTCAAGTCACCAGGCTTTTCAAGTCTTGTTTTCAGCCGAGCCTTTTGCGATCCCCAACCCGCCACAATATAACTTACCTTCTTGGTTGCCTTTGAGTGACGCTTTTCCAATCAAGGACGGAAAACCTGAGGCTACGTTGTCGACACAGATCAACTCTGTACTTTGCAAGGCTAAATGGATGCCGTACATTTCGACCATGTGTCTTACAGTGAGAATCTGAGTCAGAGGAAACCGGTGGAACACTATTCCTTTAATTTTTAGTATTATAATAAGGGCATCTAAGTATCTATGAACTGGGATCAAAGGGCAGAGAATTCCCTATACATCCCATTGTGGCTTAAAGACAGAGTTGCACACCACAAGAATAAGCCTCCACTGGCACCTATGTGGAGATACCTCGGACAAATTACAAACCTGTTTCCAGTAGTACTCTAGTAATACCAGGCTGAGGCAGAATGGCTACATACTGAGACGCCCTTTCAAACAATAAATAAAAAAACAACAACAAAAAACCCACCAGACAGGAGGCAGTCACGATGATCACCTACGAAGCTGTTACTTTGCTTGTCTAAAACACCTGATTGGTCTAATAGCTGGACGGCCATTAGCCAGGAAAGAGAAAGGTTAGGCAGGGCTGGTAGAGAAAATGGAGGAAAAATCTGGGAAAAAAAGATCTAGGAGTGAGAACACTCAAGGGGCCAGTCACCTAGGTACACAGCAAGCCCAGAGGCAAAAGATAAAGGGGCTAGAGTATGAAGCTGTCCTGGTGCATCTAGCAAGTTCTAGGCCAGTTCAGGCTACTACCGTTTTGGTTTTTCGAGACAGCTTCTCTATGTAACAGCCCTGGAATACACTCTGTAGACAGAGAGGGGAGATGGCTCTGTGAGTAAAGGCACTTATTTTACCAAGCTTGATGACCTAAGTTAGATCCCTGAGACCTATATAAAAATGGAAATGACTCCACAAACCCCAAGCTTCCATGTGAACTTACAGACATCATAAATTTAAAAGCACCGTACACAGTATAAAAGTGGGAACAAGAGAAGACAATGAACTGTTTCGGAGGTGGGATTAGTGTGTAAAACTTAGAAAGGTGCGTGCATTTGATCTCAGCTCTCAAGTGTTGAAAGTCAAAGTGGTCTACAGAGGGAGTCCTGGACAGACAGGGCTACAGAGAAACCCTGTCTCAAGAAACCAGTAAGTAAATTACAACTGGGAAGGAATAAAAGCAAGGACTAATAAATACGAAAAGTTAATTCAGTCACTAAACACACTTGAAGGGTAACAGCAAACCTACTGAAGACACTTCCTCCTGTCGTCATACAGTGAAGAAATCCAGGCAGCAGTCTCTGACAAATATGGAAATGGCTCGAGTATACAACTCCCCCCATCCCAATACCCCTCCCATGACAAATAAACTTAAGAGCAAACAGTAATATGACATAACCAGCAGATACTGGGAGTAAATCAACCATATATCCTTACAGATGACCACTATGAAACGAGGACATACTTTCAATTCCTTTCCCTCTCCAAAACAACCAAATACAAAAAACCCAGCTTCTCTTCACACACACACACCCTACACACACCATGAAAGTACTGAAGGAAATGTGTGCCAGTCTCCTTCAGACTGATGTGAAACCTCTGTCGCATCTCTGGCCTGGTGTTGGGTGGACATTCACTGACTTCCCATTAACTGCCAGAAAGGTTCAAAGAGAAATGATTCAAGCTTCTGTAGGTTTTTTCTTTTTCCTGACTGTTCACATATATGTTTGCTACAACATTCTTCACAATAAAAGCATGGAACTATCTTATTTTGAAGGGACAAACTCAAGTTCAACAAGGTTAAAATAAATTGCACATTGTACATGGATGGCAAAAACTGTGCTTATCAAAGGTGGGGAGGGGAGGAACAACTAAAACCATTGGCCTCATGATGTAGCTCAATTGCAGAACATGTGTCCGCCACCACTTGCGAGTTGGAATTTCACTAACGGTAAGAGTTTTTGTCTAATTTCCAAATAAAACACTCAAATCACACTCAAATTACTAGGTCCTCCAATCTTTTTGTTTGAAAACTACTGTCCATTAAAAACCACAGTGGCGGGCTGGAGAGATGGCTCAGCGGTTAAGAGCACTGACTTCTTCCAGAGGTCTTCAGTTCAATTTCCGGCAACCACATGGTGGCTCACAACCACCTTGAATGAGATCTGGTACCCTCTGCTGGCATGTGGGTAGAAGACTGTATACATAATAAAATCTTAAAAACAAAACAAAACAAAAAACTACAGTGGCGTCCTTCTTTCCTTCTATTTTGCCAAAAGTGATAAGGAAAGCATTTCATGCACCTACATAACAATCCTCCTGTGACAGCTTTCATAGTGCTAGAGATTTAATATAATAAACCATACAGATTTCTTGTTGATTCCCACTGAAAAGCAACACGTGAGGCTGTTTTCCCAATGGCAGTAGAACAACAAATCCCATCATGGACAGAGAAATTATACTCAGTCTACAAACAAGGAAAATACTTTATTTACAGTACATTGTTTTCTTTACAGAACATTTTTAAAAAATATATTCTTTACTCACTTCCTGAAAAGTATTTCCATCTTACCAGTAACAAAACCAAAAGGTTACTTTTCTTCTTACTTTTCTCTAAGAAAAAAAAAATTCCATATGGCTTAAGCTGGGTGTAATCATTACCAAGCTTAACTTTGTTACTTACCAGAAAGAAAACAAAACAAAACAAAAAAACAAACATTATAATCAGAACAGTTACTGGAACTCAAAGTGCAAAATTGACTCATAACTGAAGTCATTATATACCATCAGCGGACAAGATTTGTCTGATATACATCTGTCATCTACTTTACTGCAGATGCTCATGGCTTTGTCACTTAAGTTTCTGAACTTACAAAACATAAAGACACAATGCATTCTGAAGAATTCAGTAGCTTGCTTTTTCTCTTAATAAATAAAATGGTTTACTATTATTTTGGTGCCTAGCAATAGTACTGTGAATGTTAGCCCCGAGACAATGTGGCCACTACTTGAAGTTCTAATGGCAGCAATGAGCACTGTTACAAGCTGAGTGGCTCTGTGTCCTCTTAACAACAGCTGACACATTCTGAACAAAAGCATGCTTTGATTACACACACCAATGCTTAATTCTTAGGACACAAGCTACAAAGTAAAAATGTAACTACTTTTGATGTACTAATGATCCAGTTTATTAATTCTTCTGTGTTAAACCTAGCTTTCCTGAAAGATTGAAATCTGTATGGGTCCAGAACTACTGCAAACATGTAAAGCTCAAATTTGGAAAGCTATTCACAATACTACACTCAAATTGCACAGGAGACCCCAGTGATCACTAGGAAATCTACCACAGTCCAGTTTTTCCAACCCAACAAGGTCTAAACTTTGGGGAATAAGGTGGCCCTCTTCTGCTCTGAAAAATACTCGATCAAAGCGATGCTTACAAGCAGCAGGAATCCTGAGATTAGTATTTGTTCTTGTATCCCATGTATACTGACAATGTTTGGGTTTGCCCAAAAATTCCCAGGCATCAAAAACATTGTCAGGTAAACCGCCACATTTGATAACCTGGAAGAGAAAGAATACCATGTAAAGTTTATATATTTACAACTCCCCTTGCCAATTTAAAAGGTGCTTGATATTATAATCTACAATGTAACTTATTTTATTTTTAAATATTTCTTGGTTTTTCAAGAATACACTATGTAGACCAGGCTGGTATTAAACTCACAGAGACCCACCTGCCTCTATTTCCCAAGTGCTGGGATTAAAGGTGTGCACTACAAAACAAAAACAAACAACCCCCCAAAAAAACAAAAACCAACACAACAAAAAGCCCCCACAAACTTAATAAACCCTAATAATATTCTTTCCCCTCCCACATTACATGATTTAAAATCTTGTGGGCTGTTATGATAGGATACCAGTCAAGTACAGGGTTAGCATTGGTAACACATCAGGTTCAATCTCCAAGTTTTTATGTGTTGCAGAGCACACAAACCTAACCACTTTAATCATTTGTGTGCACAATTTCAGGGCCTCCAATAGACTGACAATATTATATCATCAGCGCTGCCTGGTTCCTGAGTGCCAAGATTAAAGGTGTGCACCATCAACCTATGTACATATACTATTTCTAAGTCACCTGCAATGGTTACTAGAATATTTGGATCTTGTATACAACAGTGCTATGAACTCACGTGTACAAACATCTTTCCCAATCCCTGATTTCACTATGGATCTACTACTGAAAGTAGGAAATGCTGGATCACATGGTAATCCTATATTTAATTTTCCGAGTTTCTGAAAAGTCCCAATGTGTCTAAACTATGAGAGATTTTGCTTTAGAATTGACACAGTAATGTCAGGAGTATGGGGTGAAAGGGTGATGAATCATGACACACCAGCAAAATTTTTGCTCAGGTAATATACTACTATATTCTGTTAACCATTAGTATGACTGCATTTCTTTTGTCATTATTAAAATCTCAAAAATCTGGGGCCAATGATACGGCTCAACTGGTACAGGCTCCTACTGCCAAACCTTAACACCTCAGTTCCATCCCAGGGACCACATGGTAGAAGGAGAGAACCAAATCTCACAAGTTGTGCTGACTACCATGTACACACACGAAAAATTAAATTCCAGTAACTTTTTATCTGAAAATCTAAATATGCAAAATAAAATTTAGAATAAGCTGGGCGGTGGTGGCGCAACGCCTTTAATCCCAGCACTCGGGAGGCAGAGGTACAGGTAGGCGGGATCTCTGTGAGTTCCGGACCAACCCAGTATACAAGAGCTATTTCCAGCCTCCAAGAGCTATTTCCAGCCTCCAAGGCCACAAAGAAACCCTGTCTGGAAAAAAACTACAAACAAAACCCTTAGAATAAAAACGACAACAACAAAAATCACAGATGTGTAGGACAGTAGTGTTGCCTAGCATGTAGGAGGCCCTAGGTTCTACCAACAAAAATAGTTTAATAAGTTGGTTTCAACTCAGAAGATTTGTCTTCTTGTACCAAGGGATGCTACAAATACCTTCAATCTTTTTTAAAGCCCTTCTAATTATTACTTTATTCTAATACTTACTTATCCAACATATATATTGTTTTATATTGTCTGTACCACATGTAGTAGGATTCCCCTTGGTAGTGTAAAGGCCTCTTTTTTATACAAATACTACAACAGTGTTTTCACTTTTGCATATTTCCAAGTCCATACCTTTGATAAAAGGAACCCAAATTAGTGTTCACAGCAATAATCTCTCCACAAACAGTGAACCAACTCTGTTACTTACTTCATGATCTCGTAAGTTTGTATCTCCTGCAAATATAACAGTAGTTGAATCTGGAGCCTCTTGCATTTTCTGAAAAACCATTTTTAATTGACTTATTCGTTCCGCAGAATGTTCTCTGGTGCTTTCCAAATGGGATGTCATAAGGCAAAATTCATTTCCACCCACACTCGCCTACAACAGGATAATTAAAATTCAACAGGCTACTAGTTGACTACTAGTGCTAATAACAGACTAGTCAATCAGCTAAGATTTATTTACTCAACTGAAACCATACAGTTAGCACTATCCTAGATGAAGAGAAGCACAAGGTGCCAACCCCACCCATGATAACTATTTAGCAAGGAAGAACTATTCACATAATAATACCGCAACCGTGCCCCTTCCCCAGTAACTGAGCCATTGAAGGCTCACACATCTCTAAAATGCTATTGCAAAGTAAAAAAGACCAATATATAAGGCCCCAAACTGGCCAGGCAGTGGTGGTGCACACCTCCCAGCACTTAGGAGGTAGAGGCAGGCGGATCCATGTGAGTTCAAGACAAGCCTGGTCTACAGGGCAAGTGCCAAGACAGGCTCCAAAGCTACACAGAGAAATCCTGTCTCAAAAAAAACAAAAAGGCCCCAAACTGAAGTAAAAGGACAGCTACTTCACCCTTCCATGAAGCCAAAAGTTATTTGCAAGCAAAGATAATTCTTCTTATTGCTCCATTAACGGCCTGGCACAGATACACAAAAACCATTTGCAATTAGGATACTAGTAAGTTGTTAGACGTCTGCAGAATCATCCAATTCTCTCAAACCTATAATCTGGATTCTGCCTACTTCTCAACCTCCTGTCATACTCCACTGCCTTTCCATACCTAGGATGGTTAATACTGACCGCCAGTTTTACAGGATCTAGAATCACCTAGAAGAAAATCTCTGGGAATGTCTGAGGAATATTCCAGATTAAGTTACTTAAGGTGGAAAGACCCACCCTAAATGTAAGAGGCACCAGTGTGACATTGGCCCAAACTGAATAAAAGGGGAAAAGTGAGATGAACACTAGCCATCTTTGCTCTGCTTTCTGACTGTGGATACAATGTGACTAGCTAGCTGATCCTGCCTTAGTCACTCACAATGGCGTCAGTATCCTCAAACTATGAGCCAAAATAAACCCTTCCTTTTTTTTTTTTTTTTTTTTTTTTTTTTGGTTTTTCGAGACAGGGTTTCTCTGTGTAGCTTTGGAGCCTATCCTGGCACTCGCTCTGGAGACCAGGCTGGCCTTGAACTCACAGAGATCCACCTGCCTCTGCCTCCCGAGTACTGGGATTAAAGGTGTGTGCCACCAACACCCGGCAAAATAAACCCTTAAGACTGCTTTTATCAAATAGTGTCACACTAGTAAGTGTCCATCACATTAACATGAACATAAAGCTCACTCACACCCACAGGTCAACCCCTTGCTGCAACTTGCAAAGGTCTGTCATAGGTGTTTCCAGTTCCACAGTGTACATGCATGTACTGAATTAAAGGGGGGGGGGGCAAGCTGAGTACCACACTCATCCAATTCCTAATTCCAAACCTACAGACAAGCTACTTCACACTTCCACTACCAGGCCTTTCCTCAACCATGAACCAAAGTGCTAGTGTTCGTTAGAGCTATGCGCAGGGTTTGATCATTCTTCTCACTGCTGTAATAAATTACCCGATCGGCCAAATGTTGCAATAGTCTTAAGAAAACATTTCATCAGTAAAGAATATAACTTTGATACATCTAAAATTATGCAGAAATCTAAGTATTTAAAATATATATGTAAAGGGCCAATGAGCTGGCTCAGTGGTAAATCACCTGTGTCACAAAACTGATGATCTGAGATCAACACACAGAACCACAGTGTAAAGAGAAAACTGACTCCCAGAAGTTGTCCTCTGACATCCAGACCCACACTTATAGACAGACATATACAAATAGGATTTAAAGAATTGTTCCAGTGATATGGCTCAGCAGGTAAGAAAGAGCCCCTGCCATAAAAGCCTGACAATCTGAGTTTGAACCTGTGGTAAAAGGAGAGAACTGAGTCCAAAAGTCCTGACTGACACACCATACCACTGACACACATACACAAATACTAAAAAATATCTACGTAAGTATATGTAAAGGTAAACCTACAAAAACAAACAAACAAAAAACCCACCTCAAACTTAAACTTACATTCACACACAGAAGGTTTCTCATCATTTTAGTATTTGGAAAAGGAACAATCTCTTGACTTTTAAATTTCGCTTTTCCTTTCTTCAACAATATAGCTGTGAAATATCCTTCTTCATTACCTTCAAGAATTTAAGGAAAAGAATTTAAGGGAGGTCAGGACTATATTCACTTTACCACAAGCTCCCCTGTTACAAGCAGCAACATTATTTAAAAGGGATCAAATCTTTTGAGATTCCTTTTTGAAGTAGATCAACCAAGTGTATGTTTCTCTGTCCCTTATCAAAGTTTAACAAGAGACACAAATGATATTTCGATAGGAACAAATAGGGACAGGACATGCCTCCAGTAGTATAAGAATGTTTGTTTGGTATGTGCGAGGCCCTGGGATATATACCCAGCAGGGACAGGGAAAGGTGGAGAAAAAGGAGGGGGCGGGTGGGAAGAAAGGTACAGGCACTAAAAGTAACTAGCTGTTACCTGTGAAAAACTGAGAATATTGAAAAGCTAGAAGCTCACAAGAGAGTAGGAACAAAAGGTCAGTGATTCAAAGCTTTCAACTTTTTTTTTTTTTTTAAAAGAAAGCAGGTGGTAAGTAATAAGACCGTTTATGGGAACAGAGAGAAACCACTTGAGTACACACAGCAGAGAACCACAAAAAGAAGGCTGTGTTCAAGCAAAGTCTGGTTAATACTGGATCATAAAAATCACCACAAAGGCAAGAGCCTGAGAGCTAAGTACAGGAGGGCCAGTTCAGGTCTGGATACAGAATAAACATGCCCGCATGTCTTCCCAGTTCCTCATAGCCAAGTGATTACCTTTTTCTTAAATAAGTTTTAGAGGTTCTATCAATTGTATCAAACCTGCAGGCCAAGTGAGTCCCAGGATAGCCATGCAGTCCAACACATTTGTAGATGACATATTTCAATGCCAAAACAATGAATACACCCCACTACCTGCTGCTCAGCTGTTTGGCAGAGAAAAGGGAATGTGTGGCAGAACTCAGTTGAGTGCCCCATACCCAACTTACGAAATAGGAAATTAGGAAATAGAATGGCCTCAGATTAAAGGCTTTTATGTGTTTCATGCACTGACAACAGTAAGTCTTTCCACCACAGAACAGGCCATTTGGCTACACAAAAATATACTTTATATTAGTAAAGTGCAGTACTTTGCCTTCCTTGGGAATAATAAACAAATTTTAACAGGGACCAGGAATTTAAATATGAAGCAAGAGTGAAAAATCCCTGTACATGAGGAGCAGGTTTATGGTGACATGAAAATACCAACATAACACAACTAAAAAGAACAAAAAGGAGAAAATGAAGCTGGATGTGGTGGCGTACTCATGCAGCCCTAGCACTTGCAGGATGGAGGCAGGCAGACTTCCAAGTTCAAGAACACAGGGAGCTTCTCAAAAGGAAGAAAGGACATCACAAAAACAGGGTGGGCGGCCTTCTAATAGACTTCAAAAACAAAATACCCCTCATTCATACTGCACACTGTAAAACCAGCTTCTTCTCTTCTGGAGCTCACTCAACTCCTCTCCTTTAATCAAAGATACCTAGCAGGTGCTGGAGAGGCAGCTCAACAGAAATGAGGGCTGCTTTTCTAGAAGACTGAGAAGAGCAAGATAGTTCTCAGCCATCTGTAATTCGAATTCCAGGGGATCCAACACCCTCCTCTGCCTTCCATGGACACCAGGCACGTAAGTGTACATGAATGCATACATACATACAGGTAGAACACCTATACACACAATGAAGAAGTGTGGCTCACCAAATCAAAAACATTAAAACCTAAAACTGAAAAAGAGCAATGCATTCAGAGAAGATACTACAACCAGAAAGTACACACGCCACAAACTGTGAACAAGTGACCTAAGAAATAAAATAAGAAAATTTATGAAAACTATGGAAGACACAGGATTTATGGAGTTTTATAACATAAGAGGGCTTTAAAAAAAAGAGGAAGGGGAGAAAATACAACGAAAAAGGGAGGAAGAAAAGAAGAATGGGGGAGGCAGGAAAAAAGAACGAAAAAAGGAAAAGTAGACGAAGAGGGAAGGGGAAATGGAAAACCTTCCAACCTCCAACCAAACCCGCCTACAATCATTGGGTACAATAAATGAAGAAAAGGTAGAAACAACACCAGGGTTTAAAGCTGAGGTCCTCAAACTTGCAGAGAATGGAGAAGGGGGAAAGGGCAGGATCACAATGGCAGCAGACTAACCATTCTGAGAAACCAAAGTCACTGAATCAATGCTTCCAAACTCAGAAAACTCTGCTTACTATCTAGAAACTTATGTCCACTCAACTCACTACAAAGCTCCAATACAGGTATTTTCAAATATGGCAGGATTAAAAATACACAACTAAACAAACAAACAAACAAAAACTCACTCCACTACCCATGTACTAACCAAACAGAAAATGGCTCTAGCTGGGTGTGGTGGCACAACCTTTAATCCCAGCACAGCAAGGAGATAGAGCCCAGTCAGTTCAAGGCCAGCTTGATCTACATAGTGAGAAAGGGAAAGCCAGAGGTACACAGTGAGACACTGTTTAAAAGAAAACAAACAAAAAAGGCTGTGATGAAATGAGAAAAAAACAAGGGGAGAAGCACAGGATGCAGAATACAAGATCCAAGATAAGAGGCAGAAAGAATCCCAAAGGGCATTCGTGAAAGAAATCCAACAAAGGGCACATATAAAGAGAGCTTTCTCCTTAGCACCTAGAAATCAAGTGTAAATCAAAGGCTATGTAAAACTGAAAGTCAAAAGTACGTAGTATAGGGCTGGAGAGATGGCGGCTCAGAGTTTAAGAGCACTGATTGCTCTTTCAGAGGTCCTGAGTTCAATTCTCAGCAACCACATGGTGGCTCACAACTATCCATTATGAGATCTGGTGCCCTCTTCTGGTGTGCAGATATACATGGAAGCAGAATGTTATATACATAATAAATAAATAAAATTAAAAAAAAAAGAAATCCCTTAAAAAAAAAGTACGTAGTATAATAATTATGAGATGTGGTCTATTATTTCAAACATACTTAATAAAACTAAAAATGAGAGAAAAATAACTACAAAAATTGTACTGGAAAAGGGACAAAAACATTAAAAGAATTAAAGACTTTTTGAGAATATAACCACAATGTGGTTATCACACTTAATATTCTTAACAACTGAGATGGGTATGTTTATGTAGCAAGGCAGCAGATCATATATTTATCATACATAAAACCCTGGGAAAAACAAAACACTAACAGAATTTTTAGCAATTCAATTTTACCAAATACACAAGTCTGAAATTTTAGAACTGCTTTTCTAAAAAGAAATATTCATATACATCTTTTTTTAAAGGGGAGGGGTGTGGAAAGATGACTCGGCGATTAAGAGCACTGGTTGCTCTTCCAGAGGTCCTGAGTTCAAGTCCCAACAACCACATGGTAGCTCACAACCATGTATAATGAGATCTGCTGTCCTCTTCTGGCATAAAGGCAGAACCATATATATATATATATATATATATATATATATATATATATGTATATGTATATGTATATGTATATGTATATGTATAAAATATTCATTTCAATCACTTTTCCACTCATAAACTGTAAAATAATCCATAAACCTTTTAAGTATCATGTCTCAAACTATTTGTGTCCTTTATTGTTGTAACAGCCCAACTTTGATTTCTTTTCCTTCATTGATCTATTTTTTCAAAGAAAAAGGCAATTCAGATAGAAGCGAGAAGCATTACCTGTAATAATTTTGTAACTGCTTGCTCTCTTCTTTAGGTAGGCACAATATGAAGGAATAACTTCTTGTAGAAATACCACATCTGGACTGTACCTAATTAAAAAGATCAAGTTAACAAAAACATCAGCATATCATTCATTTTCAGCTAGAGAAAATTTCAAGAATAAGAAAAGTGTTATCCTCCAGGCCCCCAGCACTCATTGCTTATACTGACCTTTGTACTACACAATACTATAGCAACCAATTAAAAATGGGCTGGATGACAGAATACTTGCCTAGCAAGGCTGGGTTTAATTCCAGCAACCTCACTACACATCACCCCAGTGGAATTAAAACAGAAAACATTATTTCACTACACTCTCAGTTTTCAATGGTCATACATACGTCAACACTGTTACCTCTTCAGATTCTCTTAAAAAGCTGTCAAGTGACAACAGCTCCAGAGAACTTCAGTGCTTTACCTGGTCACAAAGCTCAAGGCCAGAAACATATCTTTTAGGTAATTCTCATATCATAGAAGTAATTATAGACAAAACTTACTATGTAAAACTTAATTCTAGAGCACATCTAATATAAATTGGTGTTCCAATCCACCCCGAGGCCCTCTCCAGACCCAAACACCCAACAGTCAGATATTTATTCTTGAGCTGAACTTAAAGTACGTAAATTTGAACTGTTGCTCACAGAACCATTAAAACACTGATCACAGTCACCACCACATAAGTGACAATGCTTACAAAGCTAGGCAGGAACACACCCCTCGAGCCCTCTCTGGCAGATTGCTTCCATCTAGTCCATCAATATTCCAGGTAATGAAAGAGATAATGCTGCTATCTTCTAGAGGAGGTCCAGATGGACTGGTTTCTAAAATGGTGGTATCATTTGCATCCTCGTCGGTTAGATCAACACTGGCAAGATCAAAATAAAGTTTTGGTTTTTTTAACCTACAAATTATGAGTTGTATTTGGGGGCTATGGCACTCAGTTGGAGCCCCCACTCATGTTAAACACTGGAAGTTGTGGCATGCTTATAATCTCAACACTGGGAGGCTGAGACCAATAGATACCTCAGAGGCCTGTTTTATCTTAAATGATGAGTCCAAGGTCCAGTGGGAGACTGTCTCAAGAAGCAAGGAGCAGCACAACTCCTAAGAACCCAAATCTCTCCTCTGGCTTCTAAACAGATGTTCCTACTGTGCCCTCTCTGAAAGCCAAAGTTGGGCTGGAGATAAAGATCTGGGTAAATGTGCATGCTGCCAAGCCTGGTGGCCAGAGTGCCACCTCCAGAATCCACATGGTGGAGAGCTGCAAGTTGTCCTCTGCCTCCATATCCTGGCAAGTGTCTGCCCTTAGAGGGAACACTGTTCTCCCAGAGAGTTGTTTCAAAAGCTTGACCATGGTCACTCTGGCTTCTTGTTGCATAATGTGACCCTCCTACATGTACACTAACCATCCACCTGACACACAGCCACAAGTTATCAGCTTCAGGCACTTGGTAAACTTTTGATTCTTACAACAGTTACCTCCTTTCAAAACTGAAAAGCAGTAAAAAGAATCCCTAACCAACTATGAGCCCAAATTCTCCAAATGCTAACATTTTCTTATTAGCCATTACTTACCTTAGTCTCTTTCCAACCCACCTACTTCCATCCTTTCCTGAAGACTTGTTTACATACATACCCTACAGCCTGCACTGTGAACTGCAGTGATCCACAAACGGATCATTTCTTTTAATATCCTTTTAACTGCAACATTCCTTTAGTCTCTCTCATGGAGCAGCATTTTTAAGGATGCAGGCCACTTGTTTTCCAGAACATGCTTCAGTTAAGCTTGATATTTTCTTACTTTAGCCATGGACTTTGGGGCAGAAATGACAGCATAACCATGTGTCTGTCCCAATGCATGTTGACCAAGCAGGGCGGTGGTGGCACACACCTTTAATCCCAGCACTTTCGAGTTAGAGGCAGGCTGATCTCTGTGAGCTTGAGGCCAGCCTGGTCTACAAGAAGCTAGTTCCAGGACAGGCTCCAAAGCAATACAGAGAAACCCTGTCTCGAAAAACAGAAAAAAAACAAAAGATGTTGACCAAATTTCCCCAGTGCAAAGTATTCATTTTTCCCTCTTTCTACTCAGTATTTTGTGGGTTTTTAACTATGGAAGCATGTTGTTATGACTTATCTATTGACTGTACTTATCTAAAAGTCATTTGGTAGTTCTCAAAGGATTTTTCTTATTCCTCAAACTTTGGCAACTTAGCAGTTTGGATACTACTTTGATAATCACTTATCCCACGAATCGCTGGTACTTAAGTAAATATGGATTCCTATTTTATTGTGCAGACTACAATTTATTTCTAATTACCCTACTGCTCATTGTTCCTATGTTCTTCTGGAATAGTTCCAACATTCTGGGGCTACTCCCTTTCTTTCTAGCACTGTAGATTATTCCAATTTCATTCTCTACCTCCCTTACTCCTGCTCTATAATCAGTCATCTTGTTCTTTTTAGATAGAATATTGGAAGCCAAGTACTTGGTGCCAGGATAATTCAATGCCAATTCTCAAGAAAATATAGTGACAATGGCCTCTTTTGACACAGAGTCTCACTATATATACCTGCTGACTTCAAAATTTAAGGCCTCCTTCAGCATCCTAAGTAAATGCCCAGGCTGTACTAGGACTAACCATGCAGCCTAAGTTGGCCTCAAACCCTTGGCAATCCTGCCCCAGATCCAGTATGAATCATCTTTGGTATGCACAAAAATAATTTTAATTAATTAATTCATTTTTGGGTTTTCGAGACAGGATTTCACTGTGTAACAGTCTTAACTGTCCTAGAACTCAGTTCTGTAGACCAGGCTGGCCTTGACCACAGAGATTTACCTGCTTCTCCTGGCTAAAAATAGTATTAGAGAGCACAAAAAACTGTGTTCAGTGTCAGACTGGAGTTTTACCCACCTGAAAAATCTTTCTCACTCAACATTCAATTTTATACTTTTTCTATAGCCTTACCAAAGAGAGAGGGCTAGGTCATTTCAGAACCCTGTCAAAGATATTAGGCTTTTCATTTTCTGAAAAGATGGATCAGAGGTTAGGAACACTTGCTCTTGCAGAGAACTTTGGTTCAGTTCCTGGAACTGTGCAGTTTTTCACTAATTCTCTATCGTTTTTGCATTATCAATAAAGACTCAGGAGACAGATGCTGGGGTGAAAACCTGCTAGCTCAGAAAAGCAGAGAAAGCACCCAGGTGCTTCCTCCCACACCATTGTCCCAGAAAAATGCAAAATATCTCCTTAGTTATTTATCTCTGGGGAGTAGTTTCAGCACATCTGCTTTATGAGGATTTCTTTTGACTGGCATGGACAATTAATCCCCCTGTAAGGGACCTTAGTTTTATTCTGCAAAAAGTAGCACAAAAACTGGAGTCAGAGCACTGAAAACAAGTATTGAGCCCAGTATGGTGACTAAATCTACTAATACCCCAGAGGATGAGGCAGACGGATTGCCAGTAGTTCAATACCAGCCTGGACAACACTATGTGTTCCAGATGAACTTGTGAGAGAGATCCTGTCTCAAAGAACAAACAAAACTTGTTCATTGGCAAGAAGAGAACAGATAAACAATGTAGAAACAAAGACACTTGCAGGTTACCATTCTTCAGTAGAGATTTTTCTACCTCAATTTTTTCTAAATCCCTAGTTTACATGTCACAATATAAGTCAGTGTCTTTCAATAGCCAGTAGTGTTTCACAAACCTTTAATCCGAGTATTGGGGAAGTGGAAGGCAGAAGTCAAGCCTTGACCACAGGAGTTCCAAATCAACCTGGGCACACGTCTCAAATAGTAAATTACATTTCAGCTGGGGGATGCTGGAACTAGACCTAATGGTAGCAAAAGGGAGGATGGTACGGGGAATCAAGAGCTGGAGGTCAGGTGTATTGCAAGCCTGTCTCAAAAAACAACAAATAACAGTAACAATAACCATTTCATCGGTGTGGTGGCCTTTAATCCCAGCCCTTTCGAATCTGAGGCAGGCAGAATTCTGTGTTTGAGGCCAGCCTGTTCTACTTACCAAGTTCAGGCCAGCCAAGGTTACAGGGTGAGGCTGCCTCAAAATAAGTAAAATAATCTACATTTCATATTTCTTTCCCTCCTCTATTGGCAAAAATAGAAAATAAAAAACCGCGTCAGAAGCCAGTCGTAGTGCGAACGTGCCTTTAAGTACAGCACTAAGGAGGCGGAGGAAGGTGGATTTGAGTTTGAGGCCGGCCTGATCCACAGATCAAGTTCCAGGGCAGCCAGAGCTACACCGGGATACCCGGTCTCAAAACAACAAACCCAAAAAAGCTAGTCACGTTGGAAGTGACCGTGGACCCTCGGAGAAAAGCGTTCCCTCGGACTGCCAGCGCGGGGGCGCCGGCAGCCATTCCAGGTGGGGGGGTCTTCTAATGCCCCACGCAGCCCCCGCCCCAGCAAGCTGCCCGCGACCCCCGCCGCTTACTAGGCCTCGGATCTGAAGGACATCGGAGGCTGGCGTGGCCACGCGGGGTCGTTCTCCGGCGGTTCGAAGTAGGCGCTCAGCGCTTTCTGAAAAGCAAAGGCACAAGGATGGAGGGCACGCTCCTCCCAGCTGGGAAGAAAGGAGGAGGCGGGAAACTCAAACCTACGTCCATCTGCCAGTCGTTCTCGGACAGGAAGTTGTGGGCCATCGTGGTGTCGCATTTCGCCACCAACGCAAACCCCATGCACTGAAGCCGCCGTCTCTTCACCCGGTGGTCAATCTCCTCCTCTGTCTCCGCTTCTGCGGGCGCCGCCGCCGGCCCTGCGGCTTCTGCCGCATCTGAACCGCCCCCGGACGCCATCACCGCCGCCGCTCTTGCCGCGCGACTCGCGGTAAACGCCAGGCTCTGCGCAGGCGCGTTGCGCGCGAGTGACAGTATTTCCGCATCCGCCTTCCGGCGGGAGGACCGCCCTCTTAGGGCTTAGGCGAGTCTGCGCAGCAAGCCAGGCGCCGACACCACGGGGGAGGTGGGGAGAGGGCAGGGCGGGGCGGGGCGGGTGGGGCAGGGAGGCTGCGCATGCGCGGTGGAGCCCTGGCGATTAGTGCTCGCGCTCCGAGGACTTGGGCAGCGGGAGCGCGCCACTCTCCACCCGGAACGCGCGGCGAGACGGGCTGGGCTAGCAGATTTGACCTTCCATGTTCTTGTGCTTTCACAAGAGTCTGTCTCTTCCAGAGTTCATTCCCGCAGAGCCCAGAATCTTGAGTTGCGTCCACGATGAGCAGCATGACTCAGAATATACGGGAGCTGATGAAGGTCTTGTTCAGAGTTCCCGGTTTTGATAGAGTTTTGGAAAAGGTATTATAAGGCGATGCCTCTGGTGAAGGGGACGAACCTAATCAAACACCCGAGTTAGATTCTGTTTGGTGGGGTGTTCTTGAAAGTGCACCTTAGTGGCTTCTCAAACGCCGCGGGGAATGTGGATCCTCATCTAATCGTCAATAAGCATGACTGTCACAGGTTTGGTCTTTTCACCAGCAGATTGTTGGAGTGAGCCAAGAAAAGTCTGTGTATCATTTAAGGGACGCTGGAGTCTGCAGGACTAGTATATAGGAATTGTTTGTAAAGTATGAACGCGAAGTACGTTTGAGGTACCGAAGTGAATGTGGACAACTTGCTCTTATGTTGTGTTTCTTGGTTTTGAGACTGGATCTTAACTCTGTAACGTAGGTTGATAAATGTTTTATTGCATGGATATCTGTTTTTCCGATTAAGAAAGAATGCTTGGAAATTTGCAAAGAATTTGAGCGTGGAATTTAAATATTGATCACCAACAGGCATTTGAAATGTTTCTCCTTTTAACTATGTCCATAAGTGTCAGGGCTTTTGTAAAAAATAGGAAATGACACTTTGATAAATGTATTTAATATTTTCAAATAAGAAATTTTTTGGGCGGGGGGGGGGTCCGAGACAGGGTTTCTCTGTGGCTTTGGAGGCTGTCCTGGAACTAGCTCTTATAGACCAGGCTGGTCTCGAACTCACAGAGATCCACCTGTCTCCTGATGCCTCTGTCTCCTGAGTGCTGGGAATTTAAAGGCGTGTGCCACCACCGCCTGGCTCAAATAAGAAATATTTAAAATCCAAAGACATCGTTTGACAGTGACTGTTTAAAAGATAATATTATCCATAAAAAGAATTATTATTTTTTTAGAATTTTTTTAAAAATCTGTTGTGAGAATTGGCATGTAGTTAATAGCATACTTACAGGTTGGAAGCCCTCCATTACTGGGGATCTATAGCAATTTCCTCCTTAAGCTTTCATCATCACCCTTATGGGTATTATAGTACTTTGTAATATATATTTTTTGTTTTCTTTCTTTTTCTATTTTAACAGGATCTCTCTATGTAGCCCTAGCTGTTCTTGAACTTGATGTGTAGACCAGGCTGGCCTGGAACTCATAAGAGATCCATTTGACTCTGTCTCTTGAGTGCTGTGATTAACAGTATGTGCCACCATATTTGACTATATTGTGTGAGATAATTTTGCCATTGGTTTGGTTGCCTTTGAGTAATTAGTTAAAACTCTCATACCTAGCCTAGAGGTGGTGACGCACACCTTTAGTCCCAGCACTCGGGAGGCAGAGGCAGGTGGATCTCTGTGAGTTCGAGACCAGCCTGATATACAAGAGCTAGGTCCAAGACAGTCTCCAAAGCCACAGAGAAACCCTGTCTTGAAAAAAACAAAAACAAATTCTCATTCTTATACCTTAGTCCAGTATGGTGGTGCCTACCTGTAATTCCAGCATGAGGGAGGCTGATACAGGAGAGTTTATAAGCTAGTTAACCAAATCCCCACTCCAGCCCCCACCCCACCCTGGGGGGTTTAAGTGCTTAATCTTTGGAAATCAGCATAGATTTCACATGTACAGTATGACCACACTGCAAGAGTTTAGTATTTATAGGTAGCAGCAAGTGGCTGTTCAGCCATACAGGTTGATAATAGTCGTTGTGTGATTGGTAACTTGATTTACAACAGATAAGTGGTTATGTTTTACGTAGGCAGAGAAGCTAAGACTAAAGTATATATGTGTGTATAGTGGTTTGTGTATGTATATAATGTGGTTTTTATGGTTTCCTTTGTTTTGTTTTTGAGACAGCATCCTGGCTGGTCTGGAACTTGAATTGACGTCCTTGCCTCTGTCTCCTGAGTGCTGCTGGTATTATTCATGTGGTATATACCATCATACCCAATGTATTTCTGATTAGTGATTCATAAAAGATTGTTATACTTACTAACTTTGCAGGGACTTTGACATCCTGGCTGAGTCTAACTACATTGGTCCCAGAAAAAACAAACAAAAAACAAACCACTTAACATTTCTGTGTGCCCATGGAGGCTGGGGATGTAGCTTAATTGGTAGAATGCTTGCCTAGCATGAACAAAGCCCTGGCTTACATCTCTAGCACCACATTAAACTATGTGTGATAGTACACCCAGCCACACTCACGAAGGAGGCAGACACAGAAAGATAAGAAGTCCATCCTCAACTTCAAAGCCAACCTGAACTATAAGAGACCTTGTCTCAAAAAGATGAAAAATTACATTCAGGTGAAACATGTTTTCCCTGGGGAGAAATGAACAGACATCTGCCCACCGGGCCAGGGTACCAACAGTAACCCTGCTAACATAGTGAACCAGTGAGAGTACTGGAGCACAGATGATGAGAAGGCAACCTCATCACTGAAAAGCCCACCCCAGCATGAGTGGGAACTCAATATTGCTGCATCCCTGAAGCTCCATACTTGCCAGCAGCCCCGCTAACAAAAAGTGTCCTCCCTCCAGCCTTGCAAGTCTTGATTGCTTCCAAAAAGAAATCTTTCAATTTTATCTTCCTAATAAACTCTCAAATTGTTAGGCAGCTTTGGAAAATCACTTGCGAGGGCACACAGGTTGAATACCCCATTAGTAGAGCTCAGACACACCACCACATCTTGGTGAGTGAATCTGAACTTCAC
Source organism: Cricetulus griseus (assembly GCF_003668045.3). NCBI lineage: Eukaryota > Metazoa > Chordata > Mammalia > Rodentia > Cricetidae > Cricetulus > Cricetulus griseus. The sequence goes on along the minus strand of NC_048596.1, from coordinate 246,081,843 downwards.
AATGCATTCATACTAGAGCCTGCAAAAGAGCTTCCAGCCAGCTACAGAGCAAGAACTCCTAGGCCTTTCTTTCAAGATTATCCCATCTTGCAGAAATAGTGTACTTTATTTAAATACCCTCTTTATAGGGATGTTTGAAATATGAAGAGTACTACAATAAATGACTTGATTTTTTTCTTTTTTTTCTTTTCCCCAATAAGTGGCCTCTAAGTGCTTACAACTCTCAACGCTCCACAAGGAAGGCAGGAGCCCTCTAAAAGGCCAGAAGTGCCTCTCCTACGTTGCTGCCAGAGGCTTGGGTATTTTCACCAGCCATCTCTGGCTGCTTCCTTTGGTTGTCAGACCTATCCAAGGACACACTTATAATAATTCATAGATTCTAGGTGGCCTTTTCAATTCTAGAATTGAGCACTATTTCATCCTATGAAGCGGTATGTTTTCTGAGAACTTTTTTTGTATGATGAATTATTCTTTGAGAACTTCATAAATACATACAATGTATTTTTATCTTACTCCCTAGTTCTCCCCATAAGTCTCCCAGATCCACTCCCTGCTGCCTCCCAATGAAGGTCTTATTCTGGTAACCACAGCTACTGAGTTCATGAGTATATGGACTCTGTCCTGTTTGGAAGACACTTACTTTAGAGACATTTTTACCACAGTTTTAATAGAATAGGAGGCAGATATTCTGGCATCTAATGGGTAGAGACTGGGGTGCTAATCAGTAACCTACAGTATACAGCTGGAGGGGATGTATTTCTGTATGCTGTATACTTTGTACCATAGTGCCTCCATCACAAAGAATTACCCTGTCCACATGGCAGCAGGACAAAGGCTGAGGAACCTTGACTGTTCTGATAATTAAATATTCTATCTTTCATCCACACTAGTGAAATCACTACCCTGGCCGGGCGGTGGTGGCGCACACCTTTAATTTACTCAGGAGGCAGAGGCAGGCAGATCTCTGTGAGTTCGAGACCAGCCTGGTCTACAAGAGCTAGTTCCAGGACAGCCTCCAAAGCCACAGAGAAACCCTGTCTCAAAAAATCAAAAAAAAAAAAAAAATCACTACCCTGTCCTTTCTAAATATATACTGTGTCCTTGCCCTGAACTTGGAATTGTTGGTTCACCTTGAGACATCTCATATGTTGTTACATAAGAGAGTGTAACCTTCCTCTAAATCTCCAGTTAACAATTATTATCTAAGGAGTGGTGGTGTAACACAGGGGTAAAATGCACACATAAGACCATGGGTTCAATTCTAGTACCAACAAATAAATAAATAAATTTATTAAATTTTTTGTTAACTGGTATGTGACCCCCCTGGACCATCTTAGTATTTTATACAAAAAGTTTTGCCTCTCTGATTATCTAAATGTGACACTAGAGACTTTTTCTTTTGTTTTCCAGACAGGGTTTCTCTGTGTAGTCCTGGCTGTCCTGGAACTCACTCTATAACCAGGCTGCCTCTGCCTCCTGAGTGCTGGGATTAAAGGTATGCACCACCACTACCTAGATAACACTAGAGACTTTTTTTTTTCTTAGATTTTATTTATTATGTATACAACATTCTGCTTCCATGTATATCTGCACACCAGTAGAGGGCACCAGATCTCATTATGGATGGTTGTGAGCCACCAAGTGGTTGCTGGGAATTGAACTCAGGACCTCTGGAAGAGCAGCCGGAGCTCTCAACCTCTGAGCCATCTCTCCAGCCCCACTAGAGACTTTTTAAAGCAAGCAATGCTTTATTTAGGTTTTTAAATTTTTTATTTTGTCATTATATGGATTAGTGTCTTTGTGTATGTACTTGTGAGTGCAGATGCCAATAGAGGACAGAAGAGGGCATTGGCTCCCCTGGTGCTGGAGTTACTGGCAGTTGTGAGCACTCAACATCGGAACTGAACTCTTGTCTTCTGGAAGAACAATTTACATTCTTAACAGCTGAGCCATTTTCCAGCCCTTTACTTGAATTTTTTTTTTTTTTTTTTTTTTTTTTTTTTTTTGAGACAGGGTCTCATGCAGCCTGGCTTTGAACTTTCTGTGTAGCGGAGGATGACCTTGAACTCTAGATCCTCCTCCCTTCACCTCCAAATACTAGGGTTATAGGTGAATTACCATGCCCAGCATAATTAGGGATTTCTTAAGTCAATGAATCAAGCATTGATGTAGTTAGGCAGATCACTGGGAAAGCACATGAGGAAAGATGGCTGTACTTGTCACCCAGAACATGGCTATCTATAATAGCATTTGAGGTTAGATGGGAGGGGTCAAAAATGATGTGACAGTGAGTCCCATGTTCATAACCCATTTGAATGCATAAGATGCTGGCAAGAGACAAGGCATTGAAGGCCACAGAGAAAGGACCAGAAGACTGCATGTGCCTGTGCAAATGTATAAGACAATTTATAAGGCTGGCTGTGAACTCACAGTTCTACCTGCCTCTGCCTCCTGAGATTAATAGTGTTTACAACTAAGCCCAGCTAAAACAGTGTTTCTGATAAACTGAGAAGTCCAGTGTGTCAGAGGTGACTGAGTTCATGCCAACCTACTGAAGTCAATTCCAACTTGGGAATGGAACAGACTTGGGCTGCAAGCTGAGGCAGGAGGATTGTTACAATCCCAGCCTGGACTTCATAGTGAAATCTTCTCTCTAAATAAATAAATAAATAAATAAATAAATAAATAAATAAACAAACAAAAGCCAAGCCCTGTCTTAAAATAAGCAAAGCTAAGTTATGAAGTAGAAAATCTTAACCAAAGTTCCAGAATCAAAGGGATTTTTTTTTCCCCCAAAGGGAACTTTTAAGGACTAAGCTTTTGAGCTGGAAGGAGGCTCAACAGTTAAGGTCCCTTATAGTGGAAAGACATACCATAGTGGCAAGTTGTCCACAGGAACGCGCTCGAACACACACACACACACACACACACACACACACACACACACACACACACGTACGTAATGGTAACTTTTAAAACACCAAACACTACTTTTGGTGTCCACCTGGCTCTCTAGCTTTCCGGTCTGGCCTTTATAAGAACTTCAGGTATCATTTTCCTTTAAGCCTTTCCTAATCCCTCATCATAAAAACATGGCTTTGAAAGTAAAAAGTATATAATGGCTCACTTTACTTTAAAAGTATCTATGTCAAGAAACCTGTGTCAGACTGCTCATGGTGGCAGCCACCCCTGTGATCTCATGCTCAGGAGACTGCAAGAGCTGATCTTGAGTTACTGTCTCCAGTAACCTCCTCCACTGCTAGTTTCTATACCCTGACTGGGCAGGCACTATTTAAATCTCACTTGTGTGTAACACGAAAAATAAATGACCCAGAGACTGATATTGGATTTCAATTTCAAGCTGAAGATCAGAAAAGCAAAGTAGCTAGGCTGTCACTTCCTCCGAGTGCAATGGCTGATCCTGGAGCTCTCCCAAACCTCAGACTGAAGGCTCACCTCAGCGTGCCTAGAGAATCCTGAGACTTCAGTGTCTTCCTATCCTCAGTGTGGCTGGAGAATGAATACCTGATACTCTACTGAAGACCCTGCTCCTATCTTTTATACTGTCTAGTGCTGGGATTAAAGGCATTCGATCCCAGGTGCTGAGATCATCTTTATGTGAGCTGTTTCTCTTTAGGACTGGATCAATCTTGTGTAGATCTGGGTGGCCTTGGACTCACGGAGATCCGTTTACCTCCTAATCCTGAGTCCTAGGATTAAAGGTGTGTACCACCGGGGCTGGAGAGATGGCTCAGCGGTTAAGAGCATTGACTGCTCTTCCAGAGGTCCTGAGTTCAATTCCCAGCAACCACATGGTGGCTCACGCATCTGTAATGAAATCTTTGTGTTCTCTTCTGGAATGGAGGCAGAGTATACATAACAAATAAATAAATTAAAAAAAAAAAGGTGTGTACCACCACCTCCTAGCTTCTGGCTGCTGGGATTAAAGGTGTGTATCAACACTCCCTGATCTCTATAGCTTGAGCCCGACTTTGCTTTCTGAATCCTCAGGCAAGCTTTAATAAATCAGAAATAATAAATCACCATACTTCTGTGGTTGGGGGTGGTGGCACATTGGTGGTAGACAAGAGGATCATGACTTCAAGGTTACCCTCAGCTCTTGACTACTAGATTGAGACCTAATTTTCAAACAAAATTGAAACTGATTCTTTCCCCCCTGCCAATCCTCCATTTAAAGACTCATGTTGAGTGTGGCTCAGTGATAGAATATTTGCTTAGTACACAAAATAAGGCCCTGGGTTACATTCTGGGCCTCCCTGCTATGTACTCTTAGTTTGTAAGGACATCTTGTGGCTGGACCATTTATAGCTATAAACAGGCAACCCTGGAATTTTTTTTTTCCTTTCGATTTACATTTGAGGTGGCTTATATTATTTCAGTTTGCCCCTCTTCGTGGCCTTCTATAGAATAAAAACTAGTAGAAGCACTAAAGCTGTAGCTGTGACTCAGGAAGAAGTCTAAAGGCCTCTACATTCTGATTTTATGGGAAGATCAGAAAGAAGTTAGAGGTCATTACAAATTTTTTTCTGGAAAACAAAACAAAACAAAATCTCAGTAGTGAAAACTTTTAATATGAGGCGTGTTCACAGCCTCTGACCTGCTTGCAAGCATTTCTGTGATATGAGGCAGGAAGAAAAGGGGGCCGTTGTGTGATGTTTTTGCTTTTTTGTCTTTTGGGGTGTCCACCACCCAGTTCCCAAATAAATCACACGAGGAGTCCTATTATTATGAATGCCCAGCCTTTAGCTTGGCTTGTTTCTAGCCAGCTTTACTTAAATTATCCTGTCTACCTTCTGCCACTGCCTTTTCCGTGGATTGCTGTGTAGCTGGATGGCTGGCCCCTGACACTCTCTCCTCCTCTTGCTCTCCTCTCTTCTCATTTCTTCTCTTTCTCCTCAGCCCCACCTATCCTTGCTCCTGCTTCTTTGTTGGCCGTTGAGCTCTTTACTAGACCATCAGGCGTTTTAAACAGGCAAAGAATCACAGCTTCACAGTTAACAAGTCACACACCTTAAAATAATATTCCACCACAGGGAACAAAGCCTGTTAGTGGTGGTGCATTACCTGCAGTCCCTGCACCAGGAGATGAAGGCAAACAAACCATGCCTGCCACCATAGACAATCCTCAGAAAGAACACTTGCTTCCTTTCCGTTTGTTTGTTTGGTTGGTTGGTTTGGTTTTTCCAGACAAGGTTTCTCTTTGTAGCAGCTCTGGCTGTCCTGGAACTCTGTAGACCAGGATGGCCTGGAACTCACAGATTTCTGCCTGCCTCTGCTTCGAGTGCTGGGACTAAAGGCATGCACCACAACTGCCCAGCTCCCCACCTGCTTTTTAAGCTGCTTTGAACTACTCACTAATTCATGTAGAAAACTACCCTGCTTGTATAAAAACTAGAAAACACCCAGTTTAAACCTTTTTAGTAGTGACTCGAGGATGACAGATTGTGGGGGTTAGTTGGTTGGTTGGTTGAAAAGGTCCAAAGAGAGCTAGACCCGTGGATGCAGGCCTGTGATCCTATTATTTGGGAGGCTGACACATGAGTGGACAGTGAATTCAAAGCCAACCAGGGCTTTATCTCAAAACAAATATTCAAGATGATGCTGGGAGGGGCTGGAGGGATGGCTTAGATTGTTACTCTTGGAGAGGATCAGGGTTCGGTTCCTAGCTCCACATGATAGTTCACAGCCATCTGTAACCCAATTGCAGGGGATCCAACCTTTTTTACCTCAGTGGGCACCAGGCACACTCTTTTTTTTTTTTTGGTTTTTTGAGACAGGGTTTCTCTGTGTAGCTTTGGAGCCTATCCTGGCACTGGCTCTGGAAACCAGGCTGGCCTCGAACTGATAGAGATCCACCTGCCTCTGCCTCCCGAGTGCTGGGATTAAAGGCGTGCGCCCGGCCACACACACATTTTTAACTAAGGACAAAATCTCACTGTGGGGGATAGAGAGATGGCTTTGTGGTTAAAACCACATAATATTCTTGCAGAGGACCTAGGTTTGATTCTTAGCACTCAGGTTGAGAGGTTGGCTTACAACTGTCTGTAACTCCATCTCCAAAACACCTTACATCCTATTCTGGGCTCAGAATTTGTGTGCCATGTGCATATACTTACACACACACATAAGCATAATTTAAAATACAGTATCTTTTAAGGTCTTACTAATGTAGCCCTGGCACTTAGAAACCGCACGTCTTCCTCCCTCAGTGCCTCACAGAGGGGATTAATGCTGGAATTACAAGTGTGTGTCTCTGCTTCCAGCTTCAAGATTGTTTTTGCTGTGCTGATGTATTTGAGCTATTCAAATACCATGGAATTAATGTTCTTTTTTTTTTTTTTTTTTTTTTACATTTGCTTACTATTTAGGTGACACTTGTCTCTGCTGCTCCTGAAAAATTAGTTTGTGAAATGAAAGTGGAAGAACAGCATGCTAATAAGTTCGGTACTCTCCATGGAGGCTTGACAGCAACCTTAATAGATAGCATATCAACTGTGGCTCTGATGTGCACAGAAAGAGGAGCACCTGGAGTCAGTGTTGACATGAACATAACGTACGTATCTAGATACCATCCTAGATGATTTTTAAAAAACTGATACTCATTTCAAATAACTTACATATATTGTTTAGGGGATAATAACAAAAATCTATACATTTGGGGGACATGTGTGCCTTTTTTTCAAATATCTTCAATCCACAGTTATTTAAACTCATGATTTGTAACTTTCATACAGTCCTTAAAAATATCTATTGTAAACTAGTACATCCCTTTGATCTCAGCAGAGGCTGGAAGATCTCCAGAGTTCAAGGCCGACCTGGCCTACAAAGTGAGTTCCATGATAGCCAAGGCTACAGAGAAACCTTGTCTCAAGAAACAAAACCAAAAAACGTATCACTTCTGCCAGGCATAGTGGGACACACCATTAATCCCAGAACCAGGAGAGGCAAGAAACCTCTGTGAGCTCCATACAGTATGGTTGGTCTATTTAGTGAGTTCCAGGCCAGCCTGGCCTACATAGTGAAACCCTGTTTTAAAACAAAACAAAGCAAAGCAAAATAAAACAAAAAACTCAAAATATTAAAGTATCACTAATTAGCTGGATGTGGTGATATAATCCCAACACTTGGTAAAGACTGTAGGACCAGCCTCAGCTATTTGAACCCTTATGTTCCCTACTCCCACCTCCCCCCAAAGAAGTGTGAATGACATTTGGAGGAAAGTTGTTGATCATCTCCCATGTATTACCAAAACCTCGAAACAAGGTGAACACAGGTGCCAGAAAGGGGTCCGGAATTTCTCCTATGACTACTGTTTAAATGACAGGATCAGAGAGCAGTTTGTGGCATAGACCTCAGCCTGTCACTATTGTGAAAATGTCTGTAGAAACCACTTTCCCACTGTCGACTTTCCAATGGCATACTTGAGTTCTAAAGCTAGGCATGGTGGCTCATGTCTGTAATCCCAACACTTGGGAGGCTGAGACTAAGAGGATTATCAGTTCAGGGTCAGCCTAGGCTACAAAGCAAGACCCAGTTTCAAAACACTAGAACCTTGTCAGTTTCTCGTAAGCCTGGGAAGAAATTGAGAGTTCAGTAATCAAATCACAGGACAAAATGTAGAAGATCAGATAGACTGAAAAGAGACTATGCTAATGAGCCAGTGTGTGTGTGTGTGTGTGTGTGTGTGTGTGTGTGTGTGTGTGTGTGTCCTTATTTTAGCTTGTGTGGTGAGCATGCCTTTACCAGTGTTCTGGAGGCAGAGATCTACAGAGTGAGTTCTAGGACAGGCTCCAAAGCTACTGAGAAACCCTGTCTCACAAAACCAAAGAAAAGAAAAAGCAAGGAAATCCCTTTTTTTTTTTTTCAAGACAGAGTTTTTCTGTATTGTTTTGGAGCCTATCCTGGCACTCGCTCTGTAGACCAAGCTGGCCTCAAACTCAGAGATCCGATTGCTTCTGCCTCCCGAATGCTGGAATTAAAGGCGTGCACCACCAATGCCCGTCGGAAATCCCATTTTTTTCTTTAAAAAAAATGGACAAATCCTTATTTTTTTTATGTGCATCAGTGTTTTGCCTACATGTGTGTCCATATGAGGGTGTCAGAAATCTTGGAACTGGAGTTATAGACAGTTGTGAGCTGCCATGTGGGTGCTGGGAATTGAACACAGGTCAGTAAGAACAGACCTGTGTCTGTTACTGCTAAGTCATCTCTCCAGCTCCAGGAAATCCCATTTTTATGCAAAAACAAACACATGGATGAATAAAAGATGGGCCAGGAAGCGCATCATTCAGACCAGCTGTTTGAATTTGATACCAAAAGCTTGGTAATGGTATTCTGAAATTATCTGTAGGTTAAGGTACACAGGAAAACTTGTAGACGTTTGCCACAAACTTTCAACAGTTACTTAACCACTAACTATAGTTAAATATTTTCTTTCAAGGTACATGTCACCTGCTAAAATAGGAGAAGAAATAGTGATCACAGCACATATTCTGAAGCAAGGAAAAACACTTGCATTTGCCTCGGTGGATCTGACCAACAAGACCACAGGAAAGTTAATAGCACAAGGCAGACACACAAAACACCTGGGGAACTGAGGGACCAGCAGGGTGACCGGAAAAAGCCCAATAACAATTAAGAGTATGATTTGTAAACAACCTTCTGAAAATAAATATTTAAACCAGAAGTAACTAAGGAAGCATTTTCTTCGGAGAAAATAAACTAAGAAACCAAAATACAGCTGGGCGGTGGTGGCGCATGTCTTTAATCCCAGCACTCGGGAGGCAGAGGCAGGTGGATCTCTGTGAGTTTGAGACCAGCCTGGTCTACAAGAGCTAGTTCCAGGACAGCCTCCAAAGCCACAGAGAAACCCTGTCTTTAAGAAAACAAACAAAAAAAAAAACCCCACAAAATATATATAGTATGAAGGTTGTGAATGTCTTTTTTTTTTTTTCTTTCCTTTCCCAGACAGGGTCTCTGGCTATCCTGGAACTCACTGTATAGACCAGGCTGGCCTTGAACTCAAGAGACCCACCTTTCTTTGCCTCCCTGGTGCTTTAAGTGTGTGCCACCAAGTCTAGCTGGGGTGTCTTTTCTTTTGAAGTATCTTTTGAAGTTTTAAGTCAGGTGCATGATAGTTGGATGAAGGAGTACTTGCTGTTTGAGAGTCTGACTTTTTGGCACCTAGAATACTCTTAATTCACAATCTTCTGCTGCAGCCTCCTGAATGCTGGGATTATAGGTATGTTCTAACTTGCCTGGCTAGTTCACTGTTTTTATAAGAAGTAAAGCAAAGAAGCTAGAAGACCCACTTTAAGATTACTCTAAAACTGGTCTAGTATTGAGAGAAAGATGGGTTGATAGATGTTTTGATAGATGTCAGTCAGTACCATAGGCTGGATAGCATATAAACCTCAGAAATGACTTGTAGGCCAGTTTCTACCATACTCTTTGGTGGGGCCACTTCTTAGTTCAGATAGTGCCTTCTTCACATGGCAAAGGGACACAGGAATTAACACAAAAAAGGGCCTCCCACCTCCAAAAACCCGAGGGCCCAAGAGTAGATACAGGCATCTCAAACATAGCAATAATCAATCCCTAATTTTAGGTCTTTCCCAGCCCTGTGCGGTATCACATTTCCATATCCTTTATGAGACATGACTATTAAACTTCCAAACAGAAAACCACAGTCATACTGGGAAATTAAAGAGCCTGATACACGGCCTAAAAATCTTGAGAAGCCGCTGACACTATTAGATTTTGCACCTTTTTTTGTATACAGGGCACATGTGAGCCTCCTCAACCTCCCAGACTACTGTACTGTATTCAAAAGTTAGCAAATTAGTGGATTTCTCAAAGCTCTCAAAAATTGGAACTCAGGTCAGGCATGGTGATGTACACCTTTACTCCCAGCACTCAGCAGGCAGATCTCTGTGAGTTTGAGCTCTACAAAGCAAGTTCAAGGACAGTCAGAGCTGTTACACAGAGAAACCCTGTCTTAAAAACAGTAAAAAATAAAGAGGACTCTTGGTTTCCTCATTATCAGGGATCTAGAGTGGAAAGACAAAGTAGCTTTCAGTAGACTTGAAAACACTTGAGGTCAAAAGTTACCTATATTAGATACCAAATCTCTATAGACTCTTCAGCCATGAACAAACAGGAAATCTACATCTTGATTTCTATCCCTTCCTGCTAAAAGGACAGGTAGGCTGGGACTCAGGGATGATTTATCCATGAAAGTGCTAGAAACCTGAATCTTGCATATTATGGATGGTGGGCAGAGCTAATGTTGAAACACGTTGAGAGTAATTTGAAAAATCTGTTTTGCAACCATCAAGATTGGTTGGGGCTGGAGATAGCACAAGTAAGAGTACTGGCTGCTCTTCCAGAGGACCTGAGTTTGAGTCCCAGCACTGACCTCCACATTGCATTTACATTATACAGACATACATGCAGGGCAAAACACCTATACACAAAGTGTGAAAAACTTTCAAAAGATTGGCTTGGTTGAACACTAAGATTCATCATTAACTGGGGGTGTAGGGGGGGAACATGGACATTTTCATATTGTCTGCCATCAGTCACTAGCAGTAAAGTACATAGTGCATAAACCAAAGTTAGCTTTAAGGAGCAGATGGCATGTTTCTGGATATTAACCTGAAGGGTACAAAGTCAAGCTAACCATAGACAAACTGAATTTTCTGAGACAGTTAACTAGAACATGAATGGTATACTGTCATGTTGGAAGCTTGGTAATAATACTGTAAGATATTGTAACCAGGAACACCCCTCCATCACCAAATCCTATACTTACTTGTAACATGGCCATAAGTACCAAAGGGCAAAAAGTAAATGTGTGCAACAAATGCAATGGTTGGGCAAATATGTGCAAAGAGAAAAGTATGTGCAAAATGTTAAAATCTTAATGTGTTACACCAGAACATCCCATATTGTTCGTGCCAACTTTTCTGATCATCCCGAGTTAAAATGGCTACTGAATTACCTAATATGTTCAACAGTAACAGTGTAACAGTAAAACGGATTTTAAAAAGCCACTGGCATCTGGTGATTTAAATCCTCTACTTATATGAGCTTGGGCAAATTTCTCAACCTGGATGTCTACTTCCACTCCAAGCTGTTAAAGACAGCTGTAGAACAATGCCTGGCCTTAGGGAACCTTCAAAACCAGTGGTGGTGCTCAGGAAGCAAGCTGGTGGATTTGTTATGGAAATTCAATTCAGCCAATAGGTACCAGTCCCTTCAGGGCAGGGCCTCAGGTGCTATGTGTGGACTGAGAGCAACCTCTAGCTCTCTTGGGTGGTAGTGATCTGATAGCAGTATCCTGTTCCTCATATCTTTAAATTGTGGATGTTCTGCCAAATAAATATTTTTCTTTCATTCAGAATCTGTGGACTCCCTTACTCGGCCCACAGATCTCTGAATTAGAGGCCAGTCTGATCTACAGAGCTAGTACCAGGACAGTCTCCAAAGCTACAGAGAAACCCTGTCTGGAAAAACAACAAAAAAAGGAAACTTTGAAAATGTTGTATCAAATTGATTCTACCTTCGAACTAGTCAGAGAACAAAATCAGAGAACATGTAAAAATGCCCTTTTACATTAAGAATGGTTATTTTTTCCTTTTCTATGAAACAAAGCAAAGGGCAGGGAGCTATTGAAGCTGACCAACTCTGTCTTAGGTTCTTGTTCAAGTTACAACTGCCAGTTCTTTTTTTCTGAATAAACCTTAAGTGATGAAAGACATGGGATAAAAAAGTTAACATTGCAGATTTTATATATTCATCTGAATAGCCAGGAAGCTTTCACCTATTTTATTTAGGTTTCATTTTTTTTTTCCAAATTCCAACCAGAAGCTAAATACAAATGGAAACCAGTAAGCACTAGTTTTACTCCAATGGAGCAGGATCATTCCGATTTACTCCAATAAAAGTATGCAACCCTTAAGCAAAGCCTTTCTTCATTTAAAAGAAAAAAAAAAAAAAACAAAAAACAAAAAACAAAAAAGTAAAAATAAAAAAGCTATACAGTAGTCTTTCCTTATGTTCATTGCACAATTGAGTTCTGCTTTTAGAACTCTTGACACTCTGGTTAATTTTACAATGTAAGATCCCCACTTTTAATATTTTTTTCTATTCCAAACACTCAACTTCTTTAGGATGGTGTAGAAACCAGTATTTCTGCAAAATTCACTGGAATTTTATTTGTAATTAAATTTTCTAACACCAAAAACAAAAGAAAAACCAAAAAGTCCTCTACTTATGATGGTTTTTGCAGCTATGAATGTTCCTGTTTTATAGCTGCATTTAGCCACGCCAGACTCCAGATCTGCTTTAATGTGTATAAATGCATCTGCACACAGCAGAGTACTCTATAACAGCAACTCGGGGAAAGAGATCTGGGAAAAAATACATGTACTAATGAGTACCAAGAAAACAAACATGGCCCAGTGCACACGAGGCAGAAATACCTCAATGAGATGCTTTTTTTCATTAAGATTTCTTTCCCATGGTTGTAATTTCTTTTTGTAACAACCATTCTGGTCATTAGAATGAATCTGACAGTGCTCTGGAACAACGGTGATTATAGCAAAGCTATTAAGTTTTTAAGTGTTATTTATACCTGTTACATTCACTCTCACCCTCAATACTGATGAAAGATGTCAGAGGCAAAAACCAGCACAAACATGAAGACCACAACACTGAGCATCACCTGTGCTTTCAGATACATTAAGCATTTCAGTGTACAAGAGTCCTTCCTTCACATTTTAGTAAGATGCTGATGCAGTGCAGCAATCTGCAAAGCACCTTCCTTCACACAGTCCGTGCAGAAGACATCTAATTTTTTTTAAAGTTCTGTGATACAAATGATTAAAATAAATCCAGGATGAACAAGTTTCAAAATGCATAGTGTTCTGTGCATGAGTCCATTTTCTTTAAACTCTGAAAGAAAAGTGGTAAGAAAACAAGAAAAGAAAATCGCTGCTGCATTCTCTGGTCTTCTCCATTTTGCTGGTCAATGCTCTTATTTACTCTGGCATATAAGGACGGAGGTGATCCTCTATGGTGCCAACTGCCCAGTGGGTGAGCTGTTCCTGTGGCAGGTAGAGGCAGATGCTGCATAACTTGAAGATGGTGGCTTTGTTTTTTGGAGTCTAGAAGAAAGTGAATTTTTAATAATTGTAATAGCTTTTAAAATTGTCAGCCCCTCACAATTTAAGGCCCATGGCACACTAATAAAGGGTACATAGCAAGAGATATGTGGTTTCCTATCTAGGCAGGATATGGAAGAAAATAAGAGATGTTTGAAATAAATGCATAGACAATTTATGCATATTTTAAACATTAGGAAGTCACTAGAACAGTCCTGTGCCCTGACCTCCAGCCCTGGAACCAGCGCCAAAGAAGAACACACAATCGGGTCCCTCTAGCAGGGAATCAAGATCTAAGTTTCCTGTCTGCTCTCAGATGGGGAGTGTGCAGATCTGTTTCTAAATAGCCAACTTGGTTGTTGTTTTTGTTTGTTGTTTAAAATTTATTTTGAGACAACCAACTTTTAACTTGATTTCCAAGTTTACTTAAAGTTGCTTTATTATCTCTCCACTCTATTCTTAATGATCACTGAAACTCCAATTTTGAAATCAAGTGTCCTGAACCTTTTCTTTTCTATATAGTAGATACTGAGAAATTGAAAGGGCCTAACACTCAGGGAGTCAGAGTCAGGCAGATCTCTTTCAGTTTCTTAGAGGCTTATGTACAGACAGCCTGTCTCAAAAACAGGAAAAATTTAAAATGTCACAAAATCTAAATCACAATAACTTTGTGAGTATGATTTGTGCAATTTAACACCAGCAGACACGCATTCTCTGAAGTCAAGATCTACTCAGCACATCTACCCACCTGTGCCATAGACTTGAGGCACACAGCCGCACTGAATGTCTCTCAGGACATATTGTCTCTTTAGATGTCTTAGTTCTCTACTTTGGATATGTCTTGCTGTTGACAAGTAACAGCCTTAGCTAGCCCTCCCATTTGTCAGCCTGAATTTTTACTGCAAAATGCCTGTTGAAGCTTTTTTATGAATACATGGATTGCTGATCAAGTGGGAAATAGTTCTTATACATTTTTTTAAGATTCACATTTAAAAGCCAGGTGTTGGTGGCGCACGCCTTTGATCCCAGCACTCGGGAGGCAGAGGCAGGCAGATCCCTGTGAGTTCAAGGCCAGCCTGGTCTCCAGAGTGAGTGCCAGGATAGCCAGAGAAACCCTTGAAAAACCAAAAAGATTCACATTTAAAAGGTCTACTAGCCCTGGGGAGATAGTCAGTAAAGTGGTTGCTACAGCAAGTCTGAGGATCTGAGTGGCATGCATAGTTCTCACAAAGCAGATCCAGAAGAACCCCTAGGGCTTGGACATTGACTGAAGAACCACACCCACAAGTAGGCATACATACCTGCAGAATTGCACCCCTCACCTCCCACACACAAGTGCTTTTACTTAAAATACATATTTTGATCAATTAGAAGTGGAGAACTGAGAATCTCCTTTTAATGAGCTCCCAGGTGATGGCCATCCACTGAGCAGGGACTTGTAAAGCTTGTTCTGCAGGAAGTGTTCATAAAGTACAAAGTCTGGGAACTTCTCTGGAGGGGCCTAAGACAGGTTTCTTAATTTCAAATGAATCCCAAATTAGTCCTAAAAAAAATTCTTTACCTGCAAATGCTGTCTGTCAATGAAGAGAAACACTGACTGGTTAGGATTGTTGACAACAATTCCTGTCTTGTCCTTGCGGCTCAGTACATGCAGAAACTGTTTCTCATAGTCACCGTGATGAAATTCAAATTTGGCCTAATTACAAAATACAAACATTTTATGTAGTTACACGCTACTGCCCTGCTTTCATATGAATGTGTATGCTGACCAATACGAAAACAAGAGACACACATAGGTACTTAATTTTTTAAATTGTGTACAACAGAAAACAGTTCATTTAAAGAAAATCAAACTAAAATGTTTTTGTTGGGCATAATAAGTAGCACATGCCTGTAATTCCAGCAGTCCTAAGACTGAGGCAGAAGAATAAGATAACCAACCTGTCTCAAAACAACAAACACACAACACAACACACAACACACCACACACCACACACACACACACACACACACACCACACACACACACACACACACACACACACACACCCTCTCTCTCACTTCAGTTAACATCAGTCCCATTTCAAATGCCCAAATCACATCCATCTTGATCTCTTGAAACACAGGACATGTTCCTTGTTACAAAAAAAATTCTACTAATAATGCTCCAACATAATTTTGTAATTTTAAAATAATTTTTGAAACTTCAGCTTCCTTGCCATACATAAAGGCTCTAACCCACTGCACCAGAGAGTTAAAGAGGAAAAGCAAACCTAATGCACCAAATGAAATAAATGCAAAGCCTTCAATGTGCAACATAGGACCACTTCTACAAATGGGCTTCTGAAAAAGCAAATTGTTATAGAAGACAAAAACAAAGTTACTATTATGGAATTAGTCGACTTCATCCTTCCACATGTCGGGGCAGTAGAAGGGAGTAAATACTGGGCAAAAGACCAGGCTTAAAAGAGAATTCAAAATTGTAAACTATTACAGTCCATTTGTCTTAAGCAATTTCTGCTGCCAAGAACTGTAAAATCATGAATAGCTGCTATTTAGTTTTTACTATCAAGTATTTTTTAACAACCCCACCCTGCGCTAGAGTACTAAGGAAAGAATGTTGGGCTCGATGGGCGTTGGTGGCACATGCCTTTAATCCCAGCACTCGGGAGGCAGAGGCAGGCGGATCTCTCTGAATTTGAGACCAGCCTGGTCTACAAGAGCTAGTTCCAGGACAGCCTCCAAAGCCACAGAGAAACCCTGTCTTGGAAACTCCAAAAAGAATTCTGGACTCTTTCCTATTTTACTATTCATTTCTCCCTTTCTCTAGGTGACACTAGGGATGAGTCCAGGCCTAGAGTACATGGAGAGTACTCCCACTAAGCCATGACTGCAGCTCTCCCAATAGCTTTTACTATAAATCTAGCAATCTGGGCTAGAGTGTGGTGACACGCATCTTTAACCCCTCCACCAATTCAGGAGGCAAAGCATGCAGATTTCTGAGTTCCAGGTGAGCCAAGGTTACATAGTAAGACCCCATTTCAACCAAAAAACAAACAAGCAAACCAAAAAAAAAAATCCTGGTAAAAACAGCCACTACTTGAAACGAAAAGCAGTCAGATTCACCATATAGTTCCATAGCATTTCAATTATATACTACTAAATTTCTTCTTGGGGAAGGAATGTTCCACACCAAACAAAACTGGCATAAGGAAGATATAAAGGAATTCTCTTAAGTAATGAAAATACTCTAATCCCTCCCAGCACGTCACCGTACTAAGCATGACAAAGACACATTAATAGCCTTTACTTCTTACTAAATATCACTACAGATATACTCAGATCTACAAGTTTCAAATTTTTGGTTTTTAAAGTCTGAGTTAGTTTTGTTTTCATTTGTCTTTATATTTAAGCCCTCTCAATTCCGACTTTTAGAAATAATTTTTATTTTATGTGCATTGGTGTATTGCTGGCATATGTCTGTGTGAAGGTGTCAGATCCCTTGGAAAGAGTTACAGTCAGCTGTGAACTGCCATGTAGGTGCTGGGAATTGAATCTGAGTCCTCTAGAAGAACAGCCAGTGCTCTTAACGGCTGAGGCATCTCTCCAGTCCCCGTATTTTTTTTTTTTTTAATGGGAGAAGCAGAGTTAGTTTACTAAGAGTATTTCCAAGGAAGTGGTTCACAGCTGGGAAGGCCAGCAGCTCCATGGCCTTGTTCGGTTAGAATACAGAATGGACCAACTATCTATCTTCAATATCCCATACTGAAAATGTGAGAAAAATAAAACCCTATCAGTACTGAACTCCCCACCCCTCATTATTTCCAAAACAATATGTGTAACACTATTTATGTGCTCTTCATCAAGTGTTATAAGCAAGCTAGAGACGATTCACAGTATACAGAAATTTATATGCAAATCCATGCTGCTTAACATAAAGTGAGCATTTGCAGAGGTTTTAGAGCCAATCCCCATAAGATATGTAACACACAGATGCCTGTTTTAAATTACTTAAGGGAATAAATTACATTACTAGCTTATTTTACTGCAGATGAGCTATAAAATTAGCAAAGTTATTACATGTATATTATAATTAATCCTGAAGGTTCAAGGAACCTATAATTTAGTTCAAGGAACTTCTCATAGTAGGCAGTGAGTCATGAGTATAAGCTTTTAACTTACTTTTACCTTACTTTCACTTTTATTAATTTACTTATTGTCTTTTGTATATGGCTGTTTTGTCTACATGTATGCCCATGCACCATGTATATGTTTAGTGCACTTGGAGGCCAGAAGAAATCATTGGATTCCCTGGAAATGGAGGGTTACGAGCCACCACATGAGTACTAGAAATTGAACCAGATCCAGAAGAGCTGTCAGTGCTCTTTGCCCCTGAGCCAGCTCCCTAGTTCCTAGCTTTTAAAAAGGGTTTATTTTGGCTTACAGTTTGTCTTGAGTGCTCTTAGCTGAACAACCCTGGACTCCTCTCTTTTAACTGTCTCATTTCTTTTTCTGCATAAAGGAGTTATCTAGTTATCACTAGTATTAGGTTAAATGTGTATATAAATATTAAATATTTAGGACAAAGATTAATACACTGGCTTTTAATAACCTTTAGACATGATTTCAAATATAGACATGACTTCAAATAATAGTACTTGAACCAAGTACTATTTTCTAGCACAGTGGTTCTATCTAAACTTTGCTAATGATTCAACTCTTTAATACAGTTCCTCATGTAGTGGTGACCCAACTGTGATTTTGCTACTGATATGTAGGATATCCTTTATGTGACTTGTGGGTATCATAACCCACAGGCTGAGAACTGCTGTGCTAGCACATTCATGGCTGTTAGGTATTAGCTAGCCCCCCCCCAAAAAAAAAGAAAAAGAAAAAAAATGAAAAAAAAAAAGTAATTCTCTTGCCAATATTTAATCTATGGATTTTTTTTTCTTATTAAGTACTAATCTCACATCCATCTAGAAAAATAATCCCAATAACAGTAAGAAAATGTTATGACAATTTTTATAGTCAATAATTCAAAAATTTAGTTCTCTATGCTTAACTAAAATAGTACCAGATACATCACCATTTTTCTAATTTTAAAGTAATGGGGATATGGATATAGATAGATAAATATATATATATATGAGAGAGAGAGATACTGGTATTTATCTATATTCATTAGACCTACAACTAACCATAACTGGCATTTTAGTACATTTCCTTTGTCTTTCTTGTGTTCAAAATGCACTATGAACAAAATTAGGAACAATACATAGATAAATGCTCTTCCCCTTTGGTTTTTTGAGACAGGGTTTCTCTGTGTGTCCTGGAACTCGATTTGCAGAGCAGGCTGGCTTTGAATTCACATTGATGCACCACCACTGCCCAGTTGATAAATGCCCTTAATATTCCAAAACGGCAGAAGTCAGGCAAGAGGATTGGGCCTGTAGCTCTGTAGATTGAGTGCCTGGGATACATGAAGCCTGGGTTCTATATCCAGCTACATAAATCAAGCACGGAACCAGGAGGATCAGGAGGTTCAAGATCATCTTGGGTACACAGGCAATTTGAGGTTAGTCTAGGCAACATGAGACTTTGTCAGAGGTAGGAAAAAAAGTCTGCAAGATGTTAATAAAAGATTCTATAAATTCTGTTCTTCTCCAATGATATATTTAAAAAGACCAGGAAAATTTATGAAATAAGCATATTCCCAAGGAATTTAAGTTAAACCCTACTACAGATGTTGTCACTGAAGTGCTCACTACTTTATTTAGAATAAAATACCTGAACAGGCCTAAAAGGTTCATCAGATTCCTTCCACCTAGAAAACAGGAGACAAACAATTTTCTCAATATCATTCCGAGGCCAAAGAATGAAATCCATCTCCTGAGTACAGCCAATTACATCCTAGAAAAACAACAACAAAGGTTTTTTGTTTGTTTGTTTTTTTAAGTTTTAAAGAAGCAAAGTGGTATGACAAAAGGTACAAATACAGGGCTTGACTACAGAATCCCTCTCAGTGTAAAGACCACTATTTTTCATTTTCTACCTTCAGGGATAACAGACTGCATACAATCTATTTACTGCTCTAATACTAATTTTTATATTGTAGAATCCAGTCATTTAGCTCAATGTTCCTCATACAAAAAAAAGTGATAAATTCCAGCTAAAGAGTTAATGTTATTAGTGCCCATGCCTTTATTTCCATCTTTCAAAACCAAATGTACTTGGCAAAAAAGTCCCCAAATTTCTAGGAAGCACTCTTATTACATAAAATATTTTGATGTGCTATAATTAGACAGCTACTTTTCTCCATTCTTGTTCCCAGCATCATATTCCACGTTGTTTCCCAAGGCCAAAGCACTTCTTCCAGACCAGGATAGCTACCTCCAGGCTTCCTCTGCTTTAACTAATTTTACATACCAGGTTAACTTCAATGTAATTCAGTTTTGAAGGTTGGCAGCAATATTTTGTTTAACAGATTTCTCATTACATGTTAGTTCTCTACTCAAAAAGAGAAATCCAACAAATAGTAATGTATTATTCACAGTAATCACATACATGATTATCATTCCATCTAAGCAAAGTGACCCATGCTTTTATTGGAAGTCAATTTAAAAAAGTACTCAAGGTATTTAAAAACAATTTTATATAAAATACCTAACCTTTACATGCTTTATCCAGCTAAGAACTGTCAAGGCAAAAAACTACATCCATTACACATCTGATGTCTCTAAGCACAAAGATGATTACCCACTTTCAGGGGGAAACTGCAAACTTTAATTCATACAAACTTATTTCCTAAGTCAAGACTTCCAGAACTTACCCTTCTCATAGACTGGTATCGAGGAGCATGGAGCTGTACCACATCCTTCTGAAGAAGCTCTATAGAACTTTCCAAGGAATAGCTGGAATCTCGCACACCTTTCAGAATATTTTCTTCATAATTATTTGTCATGACTGGTATAACCTCAGACACTTCAAAAAGTGCTGACTTTTTCTTCTAGAGAAAAAAAAAATTCAGTG
This sequence comes from Cricetulus griseus, assembly GCF_003668045.3. Lineage (NCBI taxonomy): Eukaryota > Metazoa > Chordata > Mammalia > Rodentia > Cricetidae > Cricetulus > Cricetulus griseus. Next base: position 246,061,625 of record NC_048596.1, on the reverse strand, counting down.
ATACATACATACAGTGCTGACATAAATTCACTTAACTGGTTTCTACAGGCAACTAAATTAAAAATCTCACTAGTTTAAAACACAAAGTATTCAAACAAATTAACTATTTTATCCCTGAAATGGTATCAAGTTTAATTGCCTTTCCTGGATATTATCTGACTACAATTATTAATGTTTAAAAGGGGAAATGTATAGTAAATTGTGTTTCCAAATTAGTTAAGATAAAATGCTCATTACCAATCTAACTTATAAAACTGCATAAACAATGCATATATAACAACACTTTATAGTGGCCCTTGGGGCATCCTATGAATTATGTGCAAAGACCTACCTAGTCTTGACACTTAAGAGCTTGCATTCAGAGAACCTACACAGCAATACCATCAACTAAAAGATAATCAGATCTTATCAAATATGGCATCACACACACACACACACACACACACACACACACACACACACACACACACACACACCCAAAAAATGTGAAAATGATTCATCCTCAATACTTCAGCACAAACTACTCTGAAACCACTCAGCAATACTCCTAACAGCTGAAGGTTCTTCAATACAAAAATACTTAAGACTGGGGTAATACCGGTGGAAACTCCAAATACTAAACAGGTATTACACTAAGATTACATTTCTGACTAGCACTTTTAGTGCAAAAGTCAAAAGTTGTACTTCCTTTATTCATAACCCAATCTTATGTCAAAAGCTGTTGATGAATGTCCATTTTGAATTCAAAAAAAACCTGGCTTTCATGGCATTCTCATCTGATATTTAACTGTCAAGTGGCTCTCTCTCTCTCTCTCTCTCTCTCTCTCTCACACACACACACTTCCAAGTCCTCTTAGGTCACTTTTAATTGTAAAAAAGTAGCAATTCTAAACAAAAATTTACCATTTAATTGCTCCTAAAAATCAAAATGTATTGTTTCACTAACTATATCATCAGAAATGAAACCATTAAGATTTGAAGAAATAGGCTAATTTAGCCTATTAACACTTGATCCTGATATAACACTTAAGACGTTCTACTTCTAAGTTTACAAAGTTCCCTCTTTTGTTCCACATTAAAGTTTTACAGTTACTCAGTTCCATATCAACTAAAACTGTATTCTAAATTAAATATTTCAAAGTCAATTAATATAGAAAGGCCCTCCATTTTCTGCAAGGACTCAATTCACAGAATCACCCCAAGGGCAAAAAAACCAAAGTAGTCTTTCTCCACATACTGTTAAACCTAATATTCACAAAACAAATATGCACCTACAAAAATCACTGTGCTAATTGTTAAGAACTTTAAATTACCTTCTCCTTGAACACAAAGGCAATATACATCTTGAAGTCAAACTGGTCAGCTAGAGATTCTTTTTTCTTTCTAAGCTGAGCACGTAGTCTGTTCAGAGCTTGTTTCTTCCGGGAGTTTGGGTCCCCCATTTTGAAATACAGGTGGTACTAAAGCCTTTGGAAATTGTCACTAAACTATGGGCACTTTTCTTTAAGACTCAAGTACAACAGAAACAAGTCATTTTTTTCCTGCTAATATGATTGAATAGCTAAAATCACAACTGTAACCCCCAAACTGCACCTTCTGGCAATATTAGCAGACTGTCATACCACAGGGTCAAGAAACAAAAGTTGCTGTCCAGTCATGTT